>NC_057803.1:57866175-57939961 GCF_018294505.1 Triticum aestivum
GCCCCCCTAGCCCAAACTGAATTGGACTAGGGCTAGGGGGCTGCCCCCTTTTTCTTCTCTTCTTCCTCTCCTTCCTTCTTCTCCTACTAGGACTAGGAAAGGAGGGAACCTACTCCTACTAGGAGTAGGATTCCCCCCTTGGGCGCACCCCTTGTGGCCATCCCTCCTCCTCCTCCCCTCCTTTATATACGGGGGACGTCTAACTTGTTTTTGTAGGGCATGTTGTGATGTGATATGGTCAAGACGTGATTATATAAATTGTTGTATGAGATGATCATGTTTTGTAATAAAGTTATCGGCAACTGGCAGGAGCCATATGGTTGTCGCTTTATTGTATGAAATGCAATCGCCATGTAATTGCTTTACTTTATCTCTAAGCGGCAGCGATTGTCGTGGAAGCAATAGTTTGCGAGACGACAACAATGCTACGATCGAGATCAAGGTGTCAAGCCGGTGACGGTGGTGATCATGACGGTGCTTTAGAGATGGAGATCAAAGGCACAAGATGATGATGGCCATATCATATCACTTATATTGATTACATGTGATGTTTATCTTTTATGCATCTTATTTTTCTTATTACGGCGTAGCATTATTAGATGATCTCTCACTAAATTTCAAGGTATAAGTGTTCTCCCTGAGTATGCACCGTTGCTACAGTTTGTCGTGCTGAGACACCACGTGATGATCGGGTGTGATAAGCTCTACATTCACATGCAACGGGCGCAAGCCAGTTTTGCACAAGCAGAATACTCAGGTTAAACTTGACGAGCCTAGCATATGCAGATATGGCCTCGGAACACTGAGACCGAAAGGTTGAGCGTGAATCATATAGTAGATATGATCAACATAGTGATGTTCACCATTGAAAACTTCTCCATCTCACATGATGATAGGACATGGTTTAGTTGATATGGATCACATAATCATTTAGATGACTAGAGGGATGTCTATCTAAGTGGGATTTCTTAAGTAATATGATTAATTGAACTAAAATTTATCATGAACTTAGTACCTGATAGTATTTTGCATGTCTATGTTGTTGTAGATAAATGGCCAGTCCTACTGTTCATTTGAATTTTAACGCGTTCCTAGAGAAAGCTAAGTTGAAAGATGATGGTAGCAACTACACGGACTGGGCCTGTAACATGAGGATTATCCTCATTGCTGCATAGAAGGATTACGTCCTGGAAGCACCGCTAGGTGCAAAGCCCGTTGCAGGAGCACACCAGATGTTATGAACGTCTGGCGGAGCAAAGCTGATGACTACTCGATAGTTCAGTGTGCCATGCTTTATGGCTTAGAATCGGGACTTCAACGATGTTTTGAACGTCATGGAGCATATGAGATGTTCCAGGAGTTGAAGTTAATATTTCAAGCAGCCCAAATTGAGAGATATGAAGTCTCCAATAAGTTCTGTAGCTGCAAGATGGAGGAGAATAGTTCTGTCAGTGAACATATACTCAGAATGTCTGGGTACCACAACCACTTGACTCAACTGGGAGTTAATCTTCCTGATGATAGTGTCATTGATAGAGTTCTTTAATCACTGCCACCAAGATACAAAAGCTTCATGATGAACTATAACATGCAAGGGATGGATAAGACAATTCCCGAGCTCTTCGCAATGCTTAAAGCTGCGGAGGTACAAATCAAGAAGGAGCATCAAGTGTTGACGGTCAACAAGACCACTAGTTTCAAGAAGAAGGGCAAAGGGAAGAAGGGGAACTTCAAGAAGAACAGCAAGCAAGTTGCTGATCAAGTGAAGAAGCCCAAGTTTGGACCTAAGCCTGAGACTGAGTGCTTCTACTGCAAAGGGACTGGTCACTGGAAGCGGAACTGCCCCAAGTATTTGGCGGATAAGAAGGATGGCAAAGTGAAAGGTATATTTGATATACATGTTATTGATGTGTACCTTACTAATGCTCGCAGTAGCGCCTGGGTATTTGATACTGGTTCTGTTGCTCATATTTGCAACTCGAAACAGGGGCTACGGATTAAGCGAAGATTGGCTAAGGACGAGGTGATTATGCGCGTGGGAAATGGTTCCAAAGTCGATGTGATCGCGGTCGGCATGCTACCTCTACATCTACCTTCGGGATTAGTTTTAGACCTGAATAATTGTTATTTGGTGCTAGCGTTAAGCATGAACATTATATCTGGATCTTGTTCGATGCGAGACGGTTATTCATTTAAATCAGAGAATAGTGATTGTTCCATTTATATGAGTAATATATTTTATGGTCATGCCTCCTTGATGAGTGGTCTATTTTTCTTGAATCTCGATAGTAGTGATACACATATTCATAGTATTGAAGCCAAAAGATATAAGTTTAATAATGATAGTGCAACTTATTTGTGGCACTGCCATTTAGGTCATATCGGTGTAAAGCGCATGAAGAAACTCCATGCTGATGGGCTTTTGGAATCACTTGATGCTTGTGAGCCATGCCTCATGAGAAAGATGACTAAGACTCCATTCTCCGGAACAATGGAACGAGCAACAGACTTATTGGAAATAATACATACTGATGTATGCGGTCCGATGATTGTTGATTCTCATGGCAGGTATCGTTATTTTCTGACCTTAACAGATGATTTGAGCAGATATGGGTATGTCTACTTGATGAAACATAAGTCTGAAACATTTGAAAAGTTCAAAGAATTTCAGAGTGAAGTGGAAAATCATTGTAAAAAGAAAATTAAGTTTCTAAAATCTGATCATGGAGGTGAATATTTGAGTTATGAGTTTGGTCTTCATTTGAAACAATGAGGAATAGTTTCGCAACTCGCGCCACCTGGAACACCGCAACGTAACGGTGTGTCTGAACGTCATAACCACACTTTATTAGATATGGTGCGATCTATGATGTCTCTTACTGATTTACCTCTATCATTTTGGGGTTATGCTTTAGAGACGGCTGCATTCACGTTAAATAGGGCACCATCAAAATCCGTTGAGACGACACCATATGAACTGTGGTTTGGCAAGAAACCCAAGTTTTCGTTTCTTAAAGTATGGGGCTGCGATGCTTATGTGAAAAAGCTTCAACCTGATAAGCTCGAACCCGAATAAGAGAAATGTGTCTTCATAGGATACCCAAAGGAATCTGTTGGGTACACCTTCTATCATAGATTCAAAGGCAAGATATTTGTTGCTAAGAATGGATCCTTTCTAGAGAAGGAGTTTCTCTCGAAAGAAGTGAGTCGGAGGAATGTAGAACTTGATGACAAAACTGTACCTTCTCCCTTATTGGAAAGTAGTTCATCACAGAAATTAGTTCCAGTGATTCCTACACCAATTAGTGAGGAAGCTAATGATGATGATTATGAATCTTCGGATCAAGTTACTACTGAGCCTCGTAGTTCAACCAGAGTAAGATCTGCACCAGAGTAGTACGGTAATCCTGTTCTGGAGGTCATGTTACTTGACCATGACGAACCTACGAACTACGAGAAAGCGATGATGAGCCCAGATTCCGCAAAATGGCTTGAGGCCATGAAATCTGAGATGGGATCCATGTATGAGAACAAAGTGTGGACTTTGGTTGACTTGCCCGATGGTCAGCAAGCCATAGAGAATAAATTGATCTCCAGGAAGAAGACGGACACAGACGGTAATATTACTGTCTACAAATCTCAACTTGTTGCCAAAGGTTTTCGACAAGTTCAAGGAGTTGACTACAATGAGACCTTCTCACCCGTAGCGATGCTTAAGTCCGTCCGAATCATGTTAGCAATTGCCGCATTTTATGATTATGAAATTTCGCAAATGGATGTCAAAACTGCATTCCTTAATGGATATCTTAACAAGAGTTGTATATGATAAAACCAGAAGGTTTTGTCGATCCAAAAGGTGCTAACAAAGTGTGCAAGCTCCAGCGATCCATTTATGGACTGGTGCAAGCATCTCGGAGTTGGAATATACACTTTGATAGTGTGATCATAGCATATGCTTTTATACGGACTTTTGGAGAAGCCTATATTTACAAGAAAGTGACCGGGAGCTCTGTAGCATTTCTGATATTATATGTGGATGACATATTGTTGATCAGAAATGATACTGAATTTCCGAATAGCATAAAAGGATACTTGAATAAGAATTTTTCAATGAAAGACCTCGGTGAAGCTGCTTATATATTGGGCACCAAGATCTATAGAGATAGATCAAGACGCCTAATTGGACTTTCACAAAGCACATACCTTGATAAATTTTTGAAGATGTTCAAAATGGATCAATCAAAGAAAGGGTTCTTGCCTGTGTTATAAGGTGTGAAGTTGAGTCAGACTCAATGCCCGACCACTGCAGAAGATAGAGAGACAATGAAAGTCATTCCCTATGCTTCAGCCATAGGTTCTATCATCTATGCAATGCTGTGTACCAGACCTGATGTGTGCCTTGCTATTAGTTTAGCAGGGAGGTACCAAAGTAATCCAGGAGTGGATCACTGGACAGCGTTCAAGAACATCCTGAAATACCTGAAAAGGACTAAGGATATGTTTCTCGTTTATGGGGGTGACAAAGAGCTCATCGTAAACGGTTACGTCGATGCAAGATTTGACACTGATACGGATGACTCTAAGTCACAAAACGGATACGTATTTTTATTGAATGATGGAGCTATCAGTTTGTGTAGTTCTAAGCAGAGCATCATGGCGGGATCTATGTGTGAAGCGGAATACATAGCTACTTCGAAAGCAGCAAATGAAGGAGTCTGGATGAAGGAGTTCATATCCGATCTAGGTGTAATACCTAGTGCATCGGGTCCAATGAAAATCTTTTGTGACAATACTGGTGCAATTGCCTTGGCAAAGGAATCCAGATTTCACAAGAGAACCAAGCACATCAAAACACGTTTCAATTCCATCCGCGATCAAGGCAAGGAGGGAGACATAGAGATTTGCAAGATACATATGGATCTGAATGTTGCAGACCCGTTGACTAAGCCTTTCTCACGAGCAAAACATGATCAACACCAAGACTCCATGGGTGTTAGAATCATTACTGTGTAATCTAGATTATTGACTCTAGTGCAAGTGGGAGACTGAAGGAAATATGCCCTAGAGGCAATAATAAAGTTGTTATTTATATTTCCTTATATCATGATACATGTTTATTATTCATGCTAGAATTGTATCATCCGGAAACTTAGTACATGTGTGAATACATAGACAAACAAAGTGTCCCAAGTACGCCTCTACTTGACTAGCTCGTTAATCAAAGATAGTTAAGTTTCCTAGCCATCGACATGTGTTGTCATTTGATGAACGGGATCACATCATTAGAGAATGATGCGATGGACTAGACCCATCCGTTAGCTTAGCAGTATGATCTTTTAATTTATTGCTATTGCTTTCTTCATGACTTATACATGTTCCTATGACTATGACATTATGCAACTCCTGACTACCGGAGGAACAGTTTGTGTGCTATCAAACGTCACTACTGCAGGATGCTGCTAACGCGACACTACGATCAGGGACCCTTCGACAAAACTATGTGCGATGCCATAATCACAAACGGTGGTGTAAAAAACCCCCGTTAAATAGGTGCAAAACGTTTGCGATGGTGGAGTGCTACCTCTTGAGCATGCGTTGGTTTTACCTTTAAGAGGAAAGGGTGATGCAGCAAAGTAGCGTAAGTATTTCCCTCAGTTTTGAGAACCATGGTATCAATCCAGTAGGAGATAATGCACAAGTCAGCTAGTACCTGCACAAACAATCAAGAACCTTGCAACCAACGCGACAAAGGGGTTGTCAATCCCTTCACGGTCACTCACAAAAGTGAGATCTAATAGAGATAGTAAAGTAAATATTTTTTGGTATTTTTGTTGTATAGATTGGAAAGTAAAGATTGCAAAATATTAAACGAGATGCGATGTAAATAAAATAGATGTAATATAATAGGAAAGAGACCCGGGGGCCATAGGTTTCACTAGTGGCTTCTCTCAAGATAACATGTATTACGGTGGTTGAATAAATTACTTCCGAGCAATTGATAGAAAAGCGCATAGTTATGAAGATATCTAAGGAAATGATCATGAATATAGGCATGAAGGAAATATGCCCTAGAGGCAATAATAAAGTTGTTATTTATATTTCCTTATACCATGATAAATGTTTATTATTCATGCTAGAATTGTATTAACCAGATACTTAGTACATGTGTGAATACATAGACAAACAGAGTGTCACTAGTATGCCTCTATTTGACTAGCTCGTTGAATCAAAGATGGTTAAGTTTCCTAGCCATAGACATGAGTTGTCATTTGATTAACGGGATCACATCATTAGAGAATGATGTGATTTACTTGACCCATTCTGTTAGCTTAACACTTGATCGTTTAGTACATTGCTATTGCTTGCTTCATGACTTATACATGTTCCTATGACTACGAGATTATGCAACTCCCGAATACCGGAGGAACACTTTGTGTGCTACCAAACGTCACAACATAACTGGGTGTTATAAAGGTGCTCTATAGGTGTCTCCGATGGTGTTTGTTGGGTTGGCATAGATCGAGATTAGGATTTGTCACTCCGAGTATCGGAGAGGTATCTCTGGGCCCTCTCGGTAATGCACATCACTATAAGCCTTGCAAGCAATGTGAGTAATGAGTTAGTTTTGGGATGATACATTACGAAACAAGTAAAGAGACTTGTCGGTAACGAGATTAAACTAGGTATTGAGATACCGACGATCGAATATCGAGCAAATAACATACCGATGACAAAGGGAACAACGTATGTTGTTATGCGGTTTGACCAATAAAGATCTTCATAGAATATGTAGGAGCCAATATGAGCATCCAGGTTCCACTATTGGTTATTGATCGAAGATGTGTATCGGTCATGTCTACATAGTTCTCGAACCCGTAGGGTCCGCATGCTTAACATTCTGTGACGATTTGTATTATGAGTTATGTGATTTGATGATCGAAGTTTGTTCGGAGTCCCGGATGAGATCAGGTACATGACGGGGAGTCTCGAAATGGTCAAGACGTAAAGATCGATATATTGGAAGGCTGTATTCGGACATCGGAAAGGTTCCGAGTGATTCGGCTATTTTTCGGAGTATCGAAGAGTTACGGGAATTCGTATTGGGCCTTAATGGGCCATACGGGAAAGGAGAGAAAGGCCTCAAGGGTGGCCGAGCCCCTTCCCCATGGACTGGTCCGAATTGGACTAGGGAAAGGGGGCGCCCCCTTCCTTCCTTCTCCTTCTCCCTTCCCTTTTTCCTATTCCATGAAGGAAGTGGAATCCTAGTATAGGACTAGGGAGTCCTAGTAGGACCCACACTTTGGGCGCACCCTATGAGGGTCGGCCTCCTCCTCCCTCCATCCTTTATATACGTGGCCAGGGGGCACCCCATAGACACACAAGTTGATCATTGATCTCTTAGCCCTGTGTGGTGCCCCCCTCCACCATAATCCATCTGTATCACTAGGAAAAGCCCTGTTCCGGTAGCATCATCATCACCATCATCATGCCGTTGTGCTGACGAAACTCTCCCTAAACACTCTACATAATCGCGAGTTCATGGGACATCACCGAGCCGAATGTGTGCAGATCGCGGAGGTGCCGTACTTTCGGTACTAGGATTGGTCGATCGTGAAGACGTACGACTACATCAACTGCATTTTCATAAAGCTTCCGCTTACGGTCTACGAGGGTACGTAGACAACACTCTTCCCCTCTCGTTGCTATGCATCACCATGATCTTGCGTGTGCGTAGGAATTGTTTTGAAATTACTGCGTTCCCCAATAGTGGTATCAGAGCCAGGTTTATGCATAGATGTTATATGCACGAGTAGAACACAAAGGAGTTGTGGGGGTGGGTATATACATATTTCTTGCCGTCACTAGTTGATTCTTGATTTAGCGGTATTGTTGGATGAAGCGGCCCAGACCGACATTACGTGCACGCTTATGCGAGACTGGTTCTACCGACGTGCTTCGCACACAGGTGGCTGGTGGGTGTCAGTTTCTCCAACTTTAGTTGAATTGGATTCAATGAACAGGGTTCTTTCTGAAGATCAAAAAGCAATCACTATACCGCGTTGTGGTTTTTGATGTGTAGGTAAGAACGGTTCTTGCTCAGCCCGTAGCAGCCACGTAAAACTTGCAACAAAAAAGTAGAGGACGTCTAACTTGTTTTTGCAGGGCATGTTGTGATGTGATATGGTCAAGACATGGTGAGATATAAATTGTTGTATGAGATGATCATGTTTTGTTAAACTTATCGGCAACTCGCAGGAGCCTTATGGTTGTCTGTTTATTGCATAAGATGCAAGCTCCATACAATTGCTTTACTTTATTGCTATGCGATAGCAATAGTTGGCGAGACGACCATGTGACGACATGTTGATAGAGATCAAGATGATGGAGATCATGGTATCATGCCGGTGATGATGGAGATCATGACGGTACTTTGGAGAGTGGAGATCAAAGGCGCAAGATGATCATGGCCGTATCATATCACATATTTTGATTGCATGTGATGTTTATCCTTTAGGCATCTTATTTTGCTTAGTTTGGCGGTAGCATTATAAGATGATCTCTCACTAAATTTCAAGGTATAAGTGTTCTTCCTGAGTATGCACCATTGCGACAGTTCGTCGTGCCGAGACACCACGTGATGATCGGGTGTGATGAGCTCTACGTTCACATACAACGGGTGCAAGCCAGGTTTTGCACACGCAGAATACTCGGGTTAAACTTGACGAGCCTAGCATATGCAGATATGGCCTCGAAACACTGGAGACCGAAAGGTCGAGCGTGAATCATATAGTAGATATGATCAACATAGTGATGTTCACCATTGAAAACTACTCCATCTCATGTGATGATCGGACATGGTAACTTTAATTTATCATGAACTTAGTCCTGATAGTATTTGCATAACAATGTTGTAGATCAATAGCTCGCGATGTAGCTCCCCATTTATTTTTGATATGTTCCTAGATAAAAACTATGTTGAAAGATGATAGTAGCAATGATGTGGACTAGGTCCATGATCTGAGAATTATCCTCATTGCTGCATAGAAGAATTATGTCCTTGATGCATCGCTAGGTGACAGACCTATTGCAGGAGCAGATGCAGACGTTATGAATGTTTGACAAGCTCGGTATGATGACTACTTGATAGTTTAGTGCACCATGCTTTACGGCTTCGAACCGGGACTTCAAAAATGTTTTGAATGCCACGGAGCATATAAGATGTTCTAAGAGTTGAAATTGGTATCTCATACTCATGCCCGTGTCAAGAGGTGTGAGACCTCTGACAATACTTTACCTACAAGATGGAGGAGAATAGCTCAACGAGTGAGCATGTGCTCAGAATGTCTGTGTCCTACAATCACTTGAATCAAGTGGGAGTTAATCTTCCCGATAAGATAGTGATTGATAGAGTTCTCTAGTCACTATCACCAAGTTACTAGAACTTCATGATGAACTATAATATGCAAGGGATTACGGAAACGATTCCCAAAGCTCTTCATGATGTTGAAATCGGCGAAGGTAGAAATCAAGAAAAAACATCAAGTGTTGATGGTTGACAAGACCACTAGTTTCAAGTAAAAGGGCAAGGGAAAGAAAGGGAACTTAAAGAAGAATGGCAAGCAAGTTGCCACTCCTATGAAGAAGCCCAAAGCTAGACCCAAGCCTAAAACTGAGTGCTTCTACTGCAAAGGAAACGGTCACTGGAAGTGGAACTGCCCTGGATACTTGGTGGATAAGAAGGATGGCAAAGTGAACAAAGGTATATTTGATATACATGTTATTGATGTGTACTTTACTAGTGTTTACAGCAAACCCCTCGGTATTTCATACTTGTTCAGTTGCTAAGAGTAGTAACTCGAAACGGGAGTTGCAAAATAAACAAAGACTAGTTGAGGACGAGGTGACGATGTGTGTTGGAAATGATTCCAAGGTTGATAAGATCACCATCGCACACTCCCTTTACCTTTGGGATTAGTGTTGAACCTAAAATAAATGTTATTTGGTGTTTGCATTGAGCATAATATGATTGGATCATGTTTATTAAAATGCGGTTATTCATTTAAATCAAAGAATAATTGTTATTCTGTTTACATGAATAAAACCTTCTGTGGTCATACACCCAAGGTGAATGGTTTATTGAATCTCGATCGTAGTGATACATATATTCATAATATTGAAGCCAAAAGATGCAAAGTTAATAATGATAGTGCAACCTATTTGTGGCACTGCCGTTTAGGTCATATTGGTGTAAAGCCCATGAAGAAACTCCATGCTGATGGACTTTTGGAATCACTTGATGCTTGCGAACCATGCCTCATGGGCAAGATGACTAAGACTCCGTTCTTCAGAACAATGGAGCGAACAACTGACTTATTGGAAATAATACATACTGATGTATGCGATCCGATAAGTGTTGAGGCTCGCGGCGGGTATCGTCATTTTCTTACCTTCACAGATGATTTGAGAAGATGTGGGTATATCTACTTAATGAAACATAGTTCTAAAATATTTGAAAAGTTCAAAGAATTTCAGAGTGAAGTGGAAAATCATCGTAACTAGAAAATAAGGTTTCTATGATCTGATCGTGGAGGCGAATATTTGAGTTACGAGTTTGGTCTTCATTTGAAACAATGTGGAATAGTTTTGCAACTCACGCCACCTGGAACACCACAACATAATGGTGTGTCCAAACGTTGTAATCATACTTTATTGGATATGGTGCGATCTATGATGTCTCTTACCGATTTACCACTATCGTTTTGGGGTTATGCATTAGATACAGCTACATTCATGTTAAATAGGGCACCATCTAAATCCGTTGAGATGACAACGTATAAACTATGGTTTGGCAAGAAACCAAAGTTGTCGTTTCTTAAAGTTTGAGGTTGCAATGCTTATGTGATAAAGTTTCAAACTGATAAGCTCAAACCCAAATCGGAGTAGTGCGTCCTCATAGGATACCCAAAAGAAACTGTTGGGTACACCTTCTATCACAGATCCGAAGGCAAGATATTTTGTTGCTAAGAATGGATCCTTTCTAGAGAAGGAGTTTCTCTCAAAAGAAGTGAGTGGGAGGAATGTAGAACTTGATGAGCTAATTGTACTTTCTCCCGAATTGGAAAATAGTTCATCACATAAATCAGTTCCAGTGATGCCTACACCAATTAGTGAGGAAGTTAATGATGGTGATCATGAAACTTTAGATCAAGTTACTACTGAACCTTGTAGGTTAACCAGAGTATGTTCCGCACCAGAGTGGTACGGTAATCCTGTTCTGGAAGTCATGTTACTAGACCATGATGAACCTACGAACTATGAGGAAGCGATGATAAGCCCAGATTCCGCAAAATGGCTTAAGGCCAAGAAATCTGAGATGGGATCCAGGTATGAGAACAAAGTATGGACTTTGATTGACTTGCCCGCTGATCGGTGAGCCATTCAGAATAAATGGATCTTCAAGAGGAAGACGGACGCTGATAGTAGTGTTACTATCTACAAAGCTTGAATTGTCGCAAAAAGGTTTTCGACAAGTTCAAGGTGTTGACTACGATGAGAATTTCTCACTCGTATCGATGCTTAAAATTCTGTCCGAATCATGTTAGCAGTTGCCACATTTTATGGGATCTGACAAATGGATATCAAAACTACATTCCTTAATGGATTTATTAAAGAAGAGTTGTATATTATGCAACCGGAAGGTTTTGTCAATCCTAAAGGTGCTAACAAAGTGTGCAAGCTCCAGCGATCCATCTATAGACTGGTGCAAGGAGCTCGGAGTTGGAATATATGCTTTGATAAAGTGATCAAAGCATATGGTTTTATATAGATTTGCGGTAAAGCCTGTATTTACAAGAAAGTGAGTGGGAGCACTACAACCTTTCTGATAAGTATATATGTGTGACATATTGTTGATCGGAAATGATGTAGAATTTTCTAGAATGCATAAACGAGTGTTTGAAAGGAGTTTTTCAAAGGAAGACCTCGGTGAAGCTGCTTACACATTGAGAATCAAGATCTATAGAGATAGATCAAGATGCTTGATAAGATTTTTCAATGAGTACATACCTTGACATGATTTTCAAGTAGTTCAAAATGGAACAGTCAAAGAAGGAGTTCTTGCCTGTGTTTCAAGGTGTGAAGTTGAGTAAAGACTCAAAACCCGACCACAACAGAAAATAGAAAGAGAATGAAAAGTCATTCCCTATGCCTCAGTCATAGGTTCTATAAAATATGCTATGCTGTGTACCAGACCTATTGTGTACCTCACCATAAGTTTGGCAAGAGGGTACAATAGTGATCCAGGACTGGATCACTGGACAACGGTCAAAAATATCCTTAGTGGAATAAGGACATGTTTCTCGGTTATGGAGGTGACAAATAGTTCGTCATAAAGAGTTACATCAATGCAAGCTTTGACACCGATCCAGATAACTCTAAGTCTCGATCTAGATACATATTGAAAGAGGGAGCAATTAGCTAGAGTAGCTCCACGCAAAGCATTGTAAAAATAGAAAATTGGCAAAATACATACGGCTCTAAGTGTGGCAGACCTGTTGACTAAATTTCTCTCACAAGCAAAACATGATCACTCTTTGGGTGTTAATCACATAGCAATGTGAACTAGCTAGATTATCGACTCTAGTAAATCTTTTGGGTGTTAGTCACATGGAGATGTGAACTAATCACATAAAGATGTGAACTATTGGTGGTAAATCTCATGACGATGTGAACTAGATTATTGACTCTAGTGCAAGTGGGAGACTGAAGGAAATATGCCCTAAAGGCAATAATAAAGTTGTTATTTATATTTCCTTATATCATGATATATGTTTATTATTCATGCTAGAACTGTATTAACCGGAAACTTAGTACATGTGTGAATACATAGTCAAACAGAGTGTCACTAGTATGCCTCTATTTGACTAGCTCGTTGAATCAAAGATGGTTAAGTTTCCTAGCCATAGACATGAGTTGTCATTTGATTAACGGGATCACATCATTAGAGAATGATGTGATTTACTTGACCCATTCTGTTAGCTTAGCACTTCATCATTTAGTATATTGTTATTGCTTGCTTCATGACTTATACATGTTCCTATGACTACGAGATTATGCAACTCCCGAATACCAGAGGAACACTTTGTGTTCTACCAAACGTCACAACGTAACTGGGTGATTATAAAGGTGCTCTACATGTGTCTTCGATGGTGTTTGTTGGGTTGGCATAGATCGAGATTAGGATTTGTCACTCCGAGTATCGGAGAGGTATCTTTGGGCCCTCTCGGTAATGCACATCACTATAAGCCTTGCAAGCAATGTGAGTAACGAGTTAGTTGCGGGATGATACATTATGGAATGAGTAAAGAGACTTGCCGGTAACAAGATTGAACTAGGTATTGAGATATCGACGATCGAATATCGGGCAAATAACATACCGATGACAAAGGGAACAACGTATGTTGTTATGCGGTTTGACCGATAAAGATCTTCGTAGAATATGTTGGACCAATATGAGCATCCAGGTGCCACTATTGGTTGTTGATCGAAGATGTGTCTCGGTCATGTCTACATAGTTCTCGAACCCGTAGGGTCCGCACGCTTAACATTCTGCGGCGATTTGTATTATGAGTTATGTGATTTGATGACCGAAGTTTGTCCAGAGTCCCGGATGAGATCGGGAACATGAAGAGGAGTCTCGAAATGGTCAAGACGTAAAGATCGATATATTAGAAGGCTATATTCAGACATCGGAAAGGTTCCGAGTGATTCGGTTATTTTTCGGAGTACCGAAGAGTTACAGGAATTCGTATTGGGCCTTAATGGGCCATACGGGAAAGGAGAGAAAGGCCTCAAGGGTGGCCGAGCCCCTTCCCCATGGACTGGTCCGAATTGGACTAGGGAAAGGGGGCGCCCCCTTCCTTCCTTCTCCTTCTCCCTTCCCTTTTTCCTATTCCATGAAGGAGGTGGAATCCTAGCATAGGACTAAGGAGTCCTAGTAGGACTCCACACTTTGGGCACGCCCTATGAGGGTCGACCTCCTCCTCCCTCCATCCTTTATATACGTGGCCAAGGGGCACCCCATAGACACACAAGTTGATCATTGATCTCTTAGCCGTGTGCGGTGCCCCCCTCCACCATAATCCATCTCGGTCATATCATAGCAGTGCTTAGGTGAAGCCCTGTTCTGGTAGCATCATCATTACCGTCATCACGCTGTTGTGCTGACGAGTCTCTCAACACTCTACTGGATTGTGAGTTCGTGGGACGTCACCGAGCCGAACGTGTGCAGATCGCGGAGGTGTCGTAATTTCGGTACTAGGATCGGTCGATCGTGAAGATGTACGACTACATCAACCACCTTGTCATAACGCTTCCGCTTACGGTCTACGAGGGTACGTAGACACCACTCTTTCCCTCTTGTTGCTATGCATCACCATGATCTTGCGTGTGCATAGGATTTTTTTTGAAATTACCGCGTTCCCCAACAAGGCGTCACGTCCATGTCAAGTAGATCAAAACGATTCTACATCTACTACTATTACTCCACACATCGACCGCTATCCAGCATGCATCTAGAGTATCAAGTTCATAAGAACGGAGTAACACATTAAGTAAGATGACATGATGTAGAGGGATAAACTCAAGCAATATGATATAAACCCCATCTTTTTATCCTCGATGGCAACAATACAATACGTGCATTGCTGCCCCTACTTTCACTGGGAAAGGACACCGCAAGATTGAACCCAAAGCTAAGCACTTCTCCCATTGCAAGAAAGATCAATCTAGTAAGCCAAACTAAACCGATAATTCGAAGAGACTTGCAAATATATCAAATCATGCATATAAGAATTCAGAGAAGAACCAAATAATATTTATAGATAATCTTGTTCATAAATCCACAATTCATCGGATCTCGGCAAACACGCCGCAAAAGAGTATTACATCGAATAGATCTCCAAGAACTTCGAGGAGAACTTTGTATTGAGAATCAAAGAGAGAGAAGAAGGCATATAGCTAATAACTATGGACCCGAAGGTCTGTGGTAAACTACTCACGCTTCATCGGAGAGGCAATGGTGTTGTTGTAGAAGCCCTCTGTGATCGATTCCCCCTCCGGTAGATTGCCTGAAAAGGCCCCAAGATGGGGTCTCACGGGTACAGAAGGTTGTGGCAGTGGAAAAGTGGTTTAATGGCTCTCCCTGATGTTTCTTGGGTATAAGAGTATATATAGGCGAAAGAAGTACGTCGGTGGAGCTATGTGGGGCCCACAAGGGTGGGGGCGCGCCTACCCCCCTGGGCGCGCCCTCCTGCCTCGTGCCTTCCTCGTGGAATTCTAGACTTTGACTCCAAGTCTTCTGGATTGCTTTCGGTCCATGAAAGATCAACGCGAAGGTTTCATTCCGTTTGGACTCCGTTTCGTATTCCTTTTCTGCAAAACGCTAAAATAGGCAAAAAAAAAACAGAAACTGGCACTAGGCCTCCAGTTAATAGGTTAGTCCCAAAAATAATATAAAAGAGCATATTAAAGCCCATTAAACATCCAAAACAGATAATATAATAGCATGGAACAATCAAAAGTTATAGATACGTTGGAGACGTATCAAGCATCCCCAAGCTTAATTCCTGCTCGTCCTCAAGTAGGTAAATGATAAAAACAGATTTTTTGATGTGGAATGCTACCTAAAAAATATCAATGTAATTTTCTTTATTGTGGCATGAATGTTCAGATCCTAAAGATTCAAGACAAAAGTTTAATATTGACATAAAAACAACAATACTTCAACCATACTGACAAAGCAATCATGTCTTCTTAAAATAACATGGCCAAAGAAAGGTATCCCTACAAAATCATATAGTCCGTCTATGCTCTATATTCATCACACAAAATATTTAATCATGCACAACCCCGATGACAAGCCAAGCAATTGTTTCATACTTTTGATGTTCTCAAACTTTTTCAATCTTCACGCAATACATGAGCATGAGCCATGGATATAGCACTATAGGTGGAATAGAGGGGTGGTTGTGGAGAAGACAAATGGAGAAGATAGTCTCACATCAACTAGGAGTATCAACGGGCTATGGAGATGCCCATCAATAGATATTAATGTGAGTGAGTAGGGATTGCCATGCAATGGATGCACTAGTGCTATAAGTGTATGAAAGCTCAAAAAGAAACTAAGTGGGTGTGCATCCAACTCGCTTGCTCACGAAGACCTAGGGCATTTTGAGGAAGCCCATCATTGCAATATACAAACCAATCTATAATGAAAAATTCCCACTAGTATATGAAAGTGACAAAATAAGAGACTCTCTATCACGAAGATCATGGTTCTACTTTGAAGCACAAGTGTGGAAAAAGGATAGTAGCATTGTCCCTTCTCTCTTTTTCACTCATTTTTTGTTTTGGGGCCCTCTCTTTTTTTGGCCTCTTTTTTTATTTTTATCTTTTTGTCCGAAGTATCATGGTGGAATCATAGTCTCCATCATCCTTTCCTCGCTGGGACAATGCTCTAATAATGATGATCATCACACTTTTATTTACTTACAACTCAAGAATTATAACTCGATACTTAGAACAAAATATGACTATGTGAATCCCTCCATCGGTGTGCCGGGATGTGCAATGAATCAAGAGTAACATATATGAAAGAATTATGAATGGTGGCTTTGCCACAAATACGATGTCAACTACATGATCATGCAAGGCAATATGACAATGATGGAGCATGTCATAATAAACGGAACGGTGGAAAGTTGCATGGCAATATATCTCGGAATGGCTATGGAAATGCCATAATAGGTAGGTATGGTGGCTGTTTTGAGGAAGGTAAATGGTGGGTTTATGGTACCAGCGGAAGTTGCGCGGTACTAGAGAGGCTAGCAATGGTAGAAGGGTGAGAGTGTGTATAATCCATGGACTCAACATTAGTCATAAAGAACTCACATACTTATTGCAAAAATCTATTAGTTGTCGAAATGAAGTACTACGCGCATGCTCCTAGGGGGTATATTGAGAGGAAAAGACCATCGCTCGTCCCCGACCGCCACTAATAAGGAAGACAATCAATAAATAGATCATGCTCCAACTTCATCACATAACGGTTCACCATACGTGCATGCTACGGGAATTAGAAACTTTAACACAAGTATCTCTCAAATTCACAACTACTATACTAGCATGACTCTAATATCACCATCTTCATATCTCAAAACAATCATAAAGAATCAAACTTCTCATAGTATTCAACGCACTTTACATGAAAGTTTTTATTATACCCATCTTGGATGCCCATCATATTAGGACTAGCTCTATAGGCAAAGAATATTACCATGTTGTTCTAAAAGACTCTCAAAATAATATAAGTGAATCATGACAGATCAATAATTTCTATAAAATAAAACCACCACCGTGCTCTAAAAAGATATAAGTGAAGCACTTGAGCAAAATTATCTAGCTCAAAAGATATAAGTGAAGCACATAGAGTACTCTAATAAATTCCGATTCATGCGTGTATCTCCCAAAAGGTGTGTACAGCAAGGATGATTCTGGTAAACTAAAAAGCAAAGACTCAAATCATACAAGACGCTCCAAGCAAAACACATACCCGGTGGTGAATAAAAATATAGCCTCAAGTAAAGTTACCGATAAACAAAGACGAAAGAGGGGATGCCTTCCGGGGCATCCCCAAACTTAGGCTTTTGGTTGTCCTTGAATTTTACCTTGGGGTGCCTTGGGAATCCCCAAGCTTTGGCTCTTTCCACTCCTTATTCCAAAATCCATCAAATCTTTTACCCAAAAACTTGAAAACTTCACAACACAAAACTTCAACAGAAAATCCCATGAGCTCCGTTAGTATAAGAAAATAAACCACCACTTTAAGGTACCGTAATGAACTCATACTTTATTTATATTGGTGTTAAACTTACTTTATTCCAACTTCTCTATGGTTCATACCCCCCGATACTACTCATAGATTCATCAAAATAAGCAAACAACACACGAAAAATAGAATCTGTCAAAAACAGAACAGTCTGTAGCAATCTGTAACTTTCGAATACTTCTGTAACTACAAAAATTCTAAAAAATTAGGACGGACTGAGAAATTTGTATGTTGATCTACTTCAAATGGAGTAGGTATTTTATCGCTCCCTGGTAAAAAATGAAAATTAATTTCGTGAGCATAAAAGTTTCAGTTTTTTACAGCAAGATCAAACAACTATCACCCAAGAAGATCCTAAAGGCTTTACTTGGAACAAACACTAATTAAAACATAAAAACACAATCATAACAGAAGCTAGATGAATTATTTATTACTAAACAGGAGCAAAATCAAAGAACAAAAATAAAATTGGGTTGCCTCCCAACAAGCTCTATCGTTTAACGCCCCTAGCTAGGCATTGAAATTTCAATAATGCTCACATGAAAGATAATAATTGAAACACAAAGAGAGCATCATAAAACATGTGACAAATAAATATAAGTCTAACATGCTTCCTATGCATAGGAATTTTATAGTAAAAAAATTAGCAAAACAAGCAAGATCTAGCATATGCAAGGAAGAAGAAAGAAACAATAGCAATCTCAACATAACGAGGGGTAATTTAGTAACATGGGGATTTTTACAACCATATTTTCCTCTCTCATAATAATTCCATGTAGGATCATAATCAAATTCAACAATATAACTATCACATAAAATTTTCACTTCATGATCCACATGCATGCAAAGTTGACACTCTTCCAAAATAGTGGGATTATCATTAAATAAAGTCGTGACCTCTCCAAACCCACTTTTATCAAAAAAATCATGAGATTGATCATTCTCCAAAGTAGTGGGATCTTTATTTCCTAAAGTGGACACTCTTACAAACCCACTTTCAATATTATTGCAAACACTATTATCATGAGGCTTAAATAAATTTTCAAGATCATAAGAAGAATCTCACCAATCATGATCATTGCAACAAGTAGTGGACATAGCAAAACTAGCATCCCCAAGCTTAGGGTTTTGCATATTATTAGCACAATTGATATTAATAGAATTTATAGTAAAACCATTGCAATCATGCTTTTTATTCGAGGAGCTATCATGAATCACTTCATAAATTTCTTCATCACAATTCTCAGATTCACGAATTTCAAGCAAAACTTCATAAAGATAATCTAGCGCACAAAACTCACTAGCAATTGGTTCATCATAACTGGATCTATTAAAAATATTAGCAAGTGGATGAGGATCCTTAAACTTAGATTTTAGCAAGCAAAGATGCAAGCAAATTGAGGGCACATGGTAACACAAACAAACATAGCAAACGAGCAAAATGGGAAACAAAAAAGACGAATGGAAGAAGGGCGAAAGAGAAGGGTGATTTTTTTCGAAAATTGTTTTAGAAGTGGGGGAGAGGAAAACGAGAGCCGAATGGAAAATAATATAATGTGAGGGAGAAGAGTTTATGGTGGGTACTTGGTATGTCTTGACTTGGCGTAGATCACCCTGGCAATGGCGCCAGAAATCCTTCTTGCTACTTCTTGAGCATGCGTTGGCTTTCCCTTGAAGGGGAAAGGGTGATGGAGCAAAGTAGCATAAGTATTTACCTTAGTTTTGAGAACCAAGTTATCAATCCAGTAGGAGACAACGCACAAGTCACCTAGTACCTGCAAAACAATCAAGAACCATGCAACCAAAATCAATAAAGGGGTTGTAAATCCCTTCACGGTCTCGCAAAAGTGAGATCTAATAGAGATAGTAAAGTAAATATTTTTGGTATTTTTTTATAGATTGGAAAGTAAAGATTACAAAATACTAAACGAGATGCGATGTAAATAAAAGAGATGTAATATAATAGGAAAGAGACCCGGGGCCATAGGTTTCACTAGTGGCTTCTCTCAAGATAGCATGTATTACGGTGGGTGAACAAATTACTGCCGAGCAATTGATAGAAAAGCGCATAGTTATGAAGATATCCAAGGCAATGATCATGAATATAGGCATCACGTCTGTGTCAAGTAGATCGAAATGATTCTGCATCTACTACTATTACTCCACACATCGACCGCTATCCAGCATGCATCTAGTGTATCAAGTTCGTAAGAACGGAGTAATGCATTAAGCAAGATGACATGGTGTAGAGGGATAAACTCAAGCAATATGATATAAACCCCATATTTTATACTCGATGGCAACAATACAATACGTGCCTTGCTACCCCTACTGTCACTGGGAAAGGACACCGCAAGATTGAACCCAAAGCTAAGCACGTCTCCCATTGCAAGAAAGATCAATCTAGCAGGACAAACTAAACCGATAATTAGAAGAGACTTGCAAAGATATCAAATCATGCATATAAGAATTCAGAGAAGAACCAAATAATATTCATAGATAATCTTGTTCATAAATCCACAATTCATCGGATCTCGACAAACACACCGCAAAAGAGTATTACATCGAATAGATCTCCAAGAACATCAAGGAGAACTTTGTATTGAGAATCAAAGAGAGAGAAGAAGCCATCTAGCTAATAACTATGGATCCCAAGGTATGTGGTAAAATACTCATGCTTCATCAGAGAGGCAATCGTGTTGATGTAGAAGCCCTCCGTGATCGATTCCCCCTCCGGCAGATTGCCGGAAAAGGCCCCAAGATGGGATCTCACATGTACAGAAGGTTGCAGCAATGGAAAAGTGATTTTGTGGCTCTCCCTAATGTTTCTAGGGTATAAGAGTATATATAGGCGAAAGAAGTACATTGGTGGAGCTACGAGGGGCCCACGAGGGTGGGGGCGCGCCTTCCTACCTCGTGGCTTCCTCATGGAGTTCCAGACTTCGACTCCAAGTCTTCTGGATTGCTTTCGGTCCAAGAAAGATCATCACGAAGGTTTCGTTCCGTTTGGATTCCGTTTGGTATTTCTTTTCTGCAAAACTCTAAAATAGGCAAAAAAACATAAAATGGCACTGGGCCTCCGGTTAATAGGTTAGTCCCAAAAATAATATAAAAGAGCATATTAAAACCCATTAAACATCCAAAACAGATAATATAATAGTATGGAACATTAAAAAATTGTAGATTCGTTGGAGATGTATCACGGAGCCATCAAACACGGTTCAGATTTTAGTTGCGTGTGTGATGTAGGGCATACGGTTCAGTTCAATTAACTGTTTGCGATGTGGAGGAACAAAAGAAACGGGTAGCCAGATGGAGGTGTGTGCGATATACATCATACAGTTCACTCGGGTGAACTGTTTGTGATTAGGCAACACAAAAGAAACGGTCAGCCAGTTGAAGGTGTGTGCGATATACAGCATGCGGTTCATTCGGATGAATTGTTTGCGTTGAGACATGAGAACATAAACGGTTCAACTTAACAAGATGTGTGTGATACTCGACAAACAGGTCTGTATTCAGAAATGTGTGTGAAGACCAATAATAACACAGACGGTTGCTGCTAATAAGACGTGTGTGTTGTGCGATGGGATTGCATACAGAACAAAAACATATACACACACACACACACTTATCAGGACATGCTTGCATAACCAAGTTAAACATCCACTTACATAGGTGGCTACTACAACCATGGCATTTGCACACACCAAAGTAAACTATTACATGCATAATTACATAGGTGGATACTACACACATGATATTTCCACGCACCAATAAAGTAAACTATATTTTACATGCATGATTAACTAGCATAAATGATCATCTGATCATCATCTACTTCTTGTGACGCTTGCTCTGCTTGTGGCTCAATCCGGGCTCGTCGATTTTGGTAACAAGGCACTTCCTCATGTCAACGATCCGCCTGTGCATCTCGTAGCATGTGTACACGCTCTTGGCCGCGAACCTGAGGTGAGGTTCATCCAGTTGCCGCATTAGGCCCTGTGCCAGGATAGGGGACTTGTTCTCTGGGTATCTTTCTTCATCTTTTCGTAGTAGGGCTCGATGATGGCCGAGGCGAGTTTGACCAGGGAGTCCTTCTTCGTGCTGCCCCAGACCCTATAGTGGTCACGAATTTCGACAAGGTTCTTGCAGGCCAAGCCCATAACACGTAGCGCATTTACATCGTCGGTGGTTTCCACCATGAAAAACTTGTAGTCGGTGTTGTTGACAAACCTGTTGAAACGGTCGCAAGGCTCTGTGGCCATGCAGTAGTGGTAGATGAGGACATGATGGACCATGCACAACTGGGCAACGGCAAACTTCTGATCTATGCCGGGACGATCGGTGATGTACTGGAGGTCGATGCCGACCACCTTGTACTTGTCTCGAGCAAGCAACTGCTCAACGCTGTTGATGTAGTTTTCCACCACGGCCGGGTCGATGGTGTACACCACCGAGAGACCCGTCTCCCTCGCATGGGTCTCCACTCTATGCTCGCCGGACTCCATTGGAGCGCCACTGGATGTGCTTGTTCTGTTGTGGGGCGCGATCGAAAGGTTGAAGAGACTAAGGTTATAATGACCATGGGAATTAAAGGGGAAACCGAACGGCCAGGAATATCAGCAGGCCCTGATGGCAGTTCTAATTTGTAGGGCGTAACTCCATCGTGCCGCACGTAACTGCATCACATGACAATGCGCGCGGCACAACCGCATGCATATGGGCCCCCGACGTGATCGTGTGCACGCCCAACCGCTGGCAGAGCGCACGCGGAGGGACGTGAGCAGAGCACTCCACGGCAGAGTTTTGGATTTCGTCCGAAAAAGACGAAAGTCAGACGAAATTCGCCCATCTCGTTTGGGCCCGGTACTAGTACAAACCGGTCCTGATGAAGCAATGGCGAGCAACCATATATATATATGTGTGTGTGTGTGTGTGTGTGCATATAGCAGTTGAACACGCAAGGAAAAGCTGTCCACAAGCCGGGCGCGCCGACGGACGTGAGCAGAGCGTGCCGCGGCGCCTAATGGCGTGCACCGCGTGCTCCGGTGCCTAACAGCGAGCAGAGCTTGCCGAGGGATGCGAGCAGAGGCTGGCACAGTGATACGTGGAAAATAAGACGAATTGTGCGAGCGATGTCGGTGACATCAAGCACGAATTAGATTAGAGTTGTGTGTGTGATACGTGGCATACAATTGATCCATCTGAGCTGTTTGTGATGGAATAAGCCGTGTGTGTTGCGGGTAAATGCTTGCTGGTATATAACCTTAAATTTAACCAAAAAAGTGTTAATGCATGTTATAAAAATTGTATAGCTGGAAACTATGTTCAAACACGACTCCAATGATATAATCTTTGGTGACATCCGTTCGTATTTTATTAGTTAAATCCTACTTATAAACCAGGACGGGGTATAGTTGGTAATTAAATCGCAAACTTTTTTTGTATTAACCGTATGTGTACATGTCCTTTCGTCCTCCTCTCGCACGTCTTGTCACCCCGCTGCAATAGACAGCTTACAACACAAGCTTGTGCAGCACGCGGGGGCATTCTTTTGGCCAAACCGTGGCGCCAATGAATCGTCGGTGAGCCCGTTCCCGCGCAACCTCGTAGGTTCCCGCGCAAGCTTCCCGCCCGACTCGGTGAAATCCCCCAAAATCCCAATGCTTACCGGCCTGCTATAAAAATCCTCACGACCGGCGAGTCCTGCGTCGCATTTTCACATCCCTCTCTATAGCTTATCTCGTGTGCTTCTTCCACAATCGCCAATGACACTGGTCCGTCGTCGTCACTCAGCCACTCCACCGTCATCAGAGGACAACTCCAGTTGGGAGGCTACACCGCGGCGGCGGCGCAGTCCCCGGCATAGTGTAGTGCGCGTGGCATCCCTGTTGGGTGTGCGCAGAACACCCACCACACGCTCCGCCGCCGCTGCCTATCAGCAGCTGTTGCTGGCCACCGTTGCCGCCACACCACCGTCGAACGCCAGGGCCATCTCCCGCTCCACCGCTGCAGCCCGAAGGCGGGAGGTGGCCGTCGTGGCCGCCACCCCACTGACGGCCACCGTGGCCATCACCCGCTCTGCCACCATGGCCTGAAGGCTAGAGGTGGTGATCGTGGCTGCCACCCCATTGTCAGCCGCTGTGGCCGCCATCCCACCATCGACCGCTGGGATCATCACCCACTCCACCACCACCGCCTGAAGGAGGGAGGGGGAGGTGGAGGCCCGCACGTGCGTCAGCGACCTTGCACGCTACATCGAGTTCCTGCGGGAGGAGGAGGAGCGCCTTGTCGAGCACGCAAAGAGGCTTACCGCAGCCATGGCCGCAGCACACGCCGACGCAGAGGCAGGGAATCAAGAGATCTACGAGCAGTCCGGGCGCTTCAAGAGGGATCGTTTGGAGCGGCAGTGGGCGTTCGAGCTGGCGAGCGTCGCTGAACGTGCAGTAGCGGCAGGCACCGTATTGCATTTCTCCAGGCCGTCGGTAGGCTCCTCCTCCTCCTCCTCTGCCTGTTACTGAGCGCGCTCGGAAGAGGAGAGGCTGCCGGAAGTAGCACAAATCCCCTCCGTGGTAGTATTAGTATTTAGGGGCTATTTTGTTCAGTTCATCTGACTATAGATGTGTGGTCGAACTGTACAACGTACTTAAAATTAGCTAGTATATATAGTTGAACTAGCTATTTCAGTACGTGGTTGGCAACAATTGAGGAAAAGTTTGGTCGGTTCAGCTATCAAGTTGAACTGTTTGTATAAATTAAGAACGACTGCATAATCTAGGAATGAAATCTATGCTTAATTACTAAATTTTAGTTGCGAAAATTAGATTATGCTGGTGATTTATAGCTGCATATTTTGCCAAATCGCAGTGTTACAAGGATTGATAAATGGCAACATCACTATATCAACAAATGTAAATCTTTCCAGATTGACAAATGGCAACATACCCAATATGACAGATGCAAATCTTACCAAATTGTTTGTACGTGGTTGCACACGGGTCACCCAAAACAACCGTTTGCGTTGAAGGGATGCACAAATCATGTGCTGCGGATTTTCGCTCGACTTAAGGGGGAAGACCATAGCTCTCACTTTGCATACGGGTGTTCTATCTAAAACGTTTGCAAGCAAGAGTTGCATAAATCCTGCTCGGCACATTTTCTCTTGGCTTCCTGGGGAAGTTGTTGGCACGCCTTCCGTTTAGTCAAGCACTCAAGCACCTGTCCGCACGGCACCTCCTAGCCATTAAAAGAGTGAGGCGTGGTGTCACATGAATGGTTAATAGAATGCACACAATTTAAATTATACAAAACGTTTGCGATGTTACAGTGGTAGCTATTTGTTTCAAAATGCCTTTGTTGGCTATTATTCGAGTGCGCCTTCTCTCAAAATGGACACAAAAAATACCATAGCATGTCGGGTGCCATTCCATTATAGCATCCCAAGTTTCATGAATTTCAGACGAGTTTTGGATTTACTAGAATTTAAAAACAAAGTATCTCAACATTTTGCCGACAATCAATAGTGCCCTGGTGTTTGAAATTCATTCCCATTTCTTGCATGGGACCTAAGCATGCCCCGACGGACACAGATTTGATTTTCCAATCAATTTATATGCACTGGAACTTGTGCATGTATTTAAATTTTGAATTATGCACATGAAATGCCTAGAAAACCCAGTTAATGTGTAAACATTTCCAAACGAAACCCGAAAAATTCCAAAAGTAAACACAACACTCCTGTTGTTCTATGTTGACACTAGAAATTTTTTGAAAGCAATAAGAGGCAACGAATATTGTTTCGTCCCCGAAGGTGGCACGTTCCCTACCGAAACCATCACACTTGTTGTGAGAAGCTAAGGTTTATGAGAAGCTTATACCCAAACCTGCCCCAAATGGGACAAAAAATTTACCACGACATGTTGATGCCGCTCCCTGATAGCATGCCAAGTTTCAAGAATTTCAGACGAGTTTTGGATTTACTAGAATTTAAAAACCAGGCATCTCAATGTTTTGCTGGCTATCAACAGTGCCCTAGTGTTTAAAATTCATTCCCATTTCTTGCATGGGACCTAAGCATGCCCCGAAGGACAACTAATTGATTTTTAACCAATTTATATGCACTGGAGCTTGTGCATGTAGTTAAAATTTGAATTATGCACATGAAATGCCTAGACCCAGTTAATGTATAAAAATGTCCAAACAAACCCCGAAAATTTCCAAAAGTAAACACAACACTCCTGTTGTTCTATGTTGACAATATAATTATTTTGAAAGCAATAAGAGGCAACGGATACCGTTTTGTCCCCAAAGGTGACACGTTCCCTACCAAAACCATCACGCTTGTTGTGAGAAGCTAAGGTTTGTGAGAAGCTTACACCCAAACCTGACCCAAATGGGACAATTTTTTTACCATGGCATGTTGATGCCGCTCCATGATAGCATGCCAAGTTTCATGAATTTCAGACGAGTTTTGAATTTACTAGAATTTAAAAACCAGGTATCTCAATGTTTGCGGCTGAGTGACGGTGGCAGGGTGTTTGAAATTCATTCCCATTTCTTGCATGGGACCTAAGCATGCAACCAAGGACACATATTTGATTTTTCAATCAGTTTATATGCACTAGAGAATGTGCATGTAGTTCAAATTTGAATTACGCACAAAAAATGCCTGGGAAACCCAGTTAATGTATAAAAATGTCCAAATGAACCCCAAAAAATTCCATAATTAAACATAACACTCATGTTGTTCTATGTTGACACTCGAAAAAATTTGAAAGCAATAGGAGGCAACGGATATCGTTTCATCCCCAAAGGTGGCATGTTCCCTACCAAAACCATCACGCTTGTTGTGAGAAGCTCTGGTTTGTGAGAAGCTTATACCCAAACCTGCCCCAAATGGGACAAAAATTTTACCACGGCATGTTGATGTCGCTCCATGATAGCATGCCAAGTTTCATGAATTTTAGACGAGTTTTGGATTTATTAGAATTTAAAAACCAGGTATCTCAATGTTTGCGGCCGAGTTATGGTGGCAGGGTGTTTGAAATGCATTCCCATTTCTCATGGGACCTAAGCATGCAACCAAGGACATAGATTTGATTTTTTAACTAGTTTATATGCACTGGAGAATGTGCATGTAGTTCAAATTTGAATTATGCACATAAAATGCCTGGGAAACCTAGTTAATGTATAAGAATGTCCAAAGGAACCCCGAAAAATTCCAAGATTAAACACAACACTCCTGTTGTTCTATGTTGACACTCGAAATTTTTTGAAAGAAATAAGAGGCAACGGATATCGTTTTGACCCCAAAGGTGGCACGTTCCCTACCGAAACCATCACACTTGTTGTGAGAAGCTCTGGTTTGTGAGAAGCTTATACCCAAACCTGCCCCAAATGGGACAATTTTTTTACCATGGCATGTTGATGCCGCTCCATGATAGCATGCCAAGTCTCATGAATTTCAAACGATTTTTGGATTTACTAGAATTAAAAAAACAGATATCTCAATGTTTGCAGCCTAGTGACAGTGGCAGGGTGTGTGACATTCATTCCCGTTTCTTGCATGGGACTTAAGCATGCAACCAAGGACACATATTTGATTTTTCAACCCGTTTATATGCACTGGAGCATGTGCATGTAGTTCAAATTAGAATTATGTACCTGAAATGCCTACAAAACCAAGTTAATGTATAAAAACGTCCAAACGAACCCTGAATAATTCCATTTTTTGAGGACACACCTATAGTTGCATGTTCACTTCCGATAAAAGTTCTAGCAATTCAAACACCATCCTTTGTAGATGTGACCCCATTACGTAATTCAAGTCACGACGATAAATCAAGTAGATCACACACAATTTATTATCACCAACCGTGTGGGATGCAGCACAAAATATCTTGGAGCACCGTCGGTGTATAGTATGCCTATGGCTTACACGAGAAGGTGCGTCGGCTATAGTCCGCAACCAGCGTGTCAAGCACACTAGCTCACTCCCCAAATATCATTTCACTGTTCATTCGTTGTCGGTGAAAGATGGGGACGTGGACCCACGTCGTGGGGGCAACTTCGATGGCCCATTCCGGCGAGAGCGTGGCCGCAACTGCCAGGAGCATGCTAACAAGCTTCGTGAGGGCGACCGTAGTCTGCATCTGGGTGGCCAGGGCAGCACAAACGGCCGTTGTTGCTTCTCAAGCGGCGGCAGCAGCATCTGCCTCGGGGATAGCAACTGGCGAGAGCAGCACAATAGTTGTCCGTTCCGCGGAGGCGGCCTTAGCCGTGATGGAGGCCACCCACTACCATGTCGAGGCCGTCCACGCCCAGCTCGTGGTGGTCACCGCACAAATCGAACGAAGCTTCTCCGACAAGGGTCGGCAACCCACGGCAGAAGAGTTGGCAATCGCCGAGAGAGTTCGAGCAGCCGTCCATTCCTGCGTGGAATACCTTGCCACGAAAGAGCCCGCCAGAGCCCAGATCGCGACCGCCCATGCCCATCTCATGGCGGACTATTCCAAAGATATGGCGGACGTAGATGGCGAGATGCTTGCCGAGTATCGTGCAATTGATGCCATGGAGCCCCTTCCCCAGGAGACCGTCGGGCAAGAGCCGGAATGGAGGCGGTGGCGGAGATCGACGAGCACCAGCCCTAGCAGTACTCTTTGTTTTGTTTAATTAAGAGCGTCGGTCTTTAATTTTTTAGAGTAATGTTTAGGTCAGCTAGCTCTGTTTAATTGCTGAACTTGCTCGATTAAGAAGTTAGTCTCCTTTGTGTACACAAATTATGCAATGACATGGATGACCACTGTAACCAGGGAAAGTCGAACCAAAATTTTTGAAATTGAAACTCAACACACACGGGTTAAGCTATCTGAATTGTTTGTGATGTTCACATATCGTACACAGTTCTAAATAAGGGACCGTGTCTGATGACACTTTGCGCGCCAATTTTCTTGCTGAAGCGATTCCAAATTTTCGGCTTTCGCGGAAATATCTACCTCCCCGCCCCTCCCCCTTACCAAAAGCTACATTTCCCTGTTTCCGCCTTCCTTTCCAAGTTGAAACCTTCACTCCTTGTTTGCAGCACCGCCTCCTCACCGGTGACCCTCCTCCATGCTGCTCGGCCTCGCCTATCCAGGTAGGTAATCCACACCCGACCCCCATCCTCCTTCTCCTTCCACATCCCACATGCCCCGACCATCGGCGCGACACCTTCCACCCAAATCACCGACCCCTCCACCAAATAAGTGCCGCCCTAAGCCATGGTGCGTGTAGTATAGCCAGGATCCCAAGGACCATTTGGCAGCAAAGAAACAAATCACGGCCGCACGCGCGGATGAGGTCGCGACGGCTGCCATTCGTGTCGACCCCCAGATCTTGGAGGAGCACCTCACCGTCGAGGCCACCTTCCACACCTCGTGCGCCGACGACGCAACGTGGTTGGTTGTTTGGTTCAATTCTGCAATGCGATGTTCAATTGTTGTGGGTGCATTCTTTTATTGTATACCATGTGAGAAATAAATCTAATTTGGCGGTACTAAATACATGAGAAACAAATACAATTGCTATATTTCCATGTTGTGAAGCATGCTTGGTTTGGTTAACTGTCTGATCTTCTATTAGGAGTATGTTATATTGTGCAATGTGGTGCTCAGTTAATGTTTGGTTCATTTGTTGTGGTGTTTAGCTAACTGCTTGGTTCAATTCTACACTGCGATGTCCAATTGTTGTGTGTAGAATTTTTTATTGTTGTGCATGTGAGGAATAAATCGAATTTGGCTGCACTTAATACATTAGAAACATATACAAGTGCTATATTTCCTAGTTCTTAATCATGCCTGGTTTGGATAAATGGGTTTTCGATGTGGCTTGTATTAATATGATGAATCTGCAATGTGCTTATTTTTCATCAACATATTTTACTGATAGCATGCGAACTCTTACTTAACCTGATAGCTAACTACCTTATATGTGTTGCAGGGAAACAATGGGAAGCCCTGAGGTTTACAATCGAGGTTAGCACGTGCATGGTCCGTTGTCTAATAGCACATTATTGGGAAATTGCAGGAACCATTCTAATATTTAGCTTTTTAACAATTTGGTCTTGCACATGTTGGTCCTATTGTCAGAGGTTTTGACCCACTGTTCGACCCTTTTTCATATGGGGAAATGAGTTGTCCATGAATACCAGTCAAGTCAAGAAACTCAGAAAGATTGTTAGGATAAAGAAATTAGCAACAAAAAACAACAAGATCTTTGTCTGCACAATGAAGAAGACATCAGTTCACTATAGGATGGTACTAACTATCATACCTTGCCTTTTTATTCCTTTGCCCCATTTCCAATATAGAGAAGATATTTATGCACATCCTTGTTTTCAAGCCTTTCCAAAGAAGTTCACTGATGATTACCTCTCAAACCACCTGTATGGTCAGGAGGCGAGGAAGGTATTCATAAAACACCCACGGTTCAATATTAAAGTGTTCCTGAAGAGGACGAAGGATGGACGGTCAATCATCCACAGGCACTGGCCTAAAGTTACAAAGACGTTCAACATCAATGAAGGCTCAATATTTGCCTTCTGCTTCTATAGTTTTCCAGATGAGCTACATCTGTCTATGTACCGTCTATGATGCTAATTTCAAAAGGTTATAGATGTTGCATGTGAAACTTGGTCCTGCTTTGTTGTGTAATGGGGTAGCTGAGTGCTGAAGCTATATGATATTGTACTCTGATGTATTTCAATTTTGAAAATGAAATATATTGTGTTCTTAATATGAAATGTCAATTAGATTAATAAATCAATTATGAATAATTAGATAATTAGCCTGCTAATTGGGTTTTTCTATTGCAAACGGTTGTTGAAAAAATACCGTGGGCGATGACCTCAGGCAACGCACAAAGTTTCTAGGAATAAACCGTGTTGGATCAATGAACAATCACACACAAATTTCTCTTGAAAACTGTTTGCGTTAAGCCACCTTGCGCAAACGTTTACCACATAAAAAATGTGTGTGATTGACAGCCTTTTCCACACAGTTTCTTCTATGGACCGTGTGTGATGCATTCAATAACGCAAATGATTTAACGAGAAAAATTGTGTGTGATGTACCTGTGAACGGAAATGTTTTCCTTAGAGCGTCTGTCTGGGATGTACATACGAACATAAACGTTTAGCGGGGACTGACTGTGTGGGATGTACTTGCGACCGGAAACAATTTCACCGTATAATTGTATTTTTTAGCTCTACTGTACGTCTTTCTGTATTTGAGCGCTCGCCGGTCGCACACGACCTCATTTTGCCAAGCGTGTGTGCCAGGAGGGCTTATCCTCGACGGATTCTGGGTCGTGTGGGAAGGACCCCCCTATCGCCCACACTCACTAGGCAACAGTTCCAAATGTCGTCCGCGGAAAGTGGTTAAAAACCGTTTGTATAGGACCGACGCGTACCAGTGCGTCACAACATAACTGGGTGATTATAAAGATGCTCTACAGGTGTCCCCGATGGTGTTTGCTGAGTTGGCATAGGTCGAGCTTAAGATTTGTCACTCCGATTGTCGGAGAGGTATCTCTGGGCCCTCCCGATAATGCACATCACTATAAGCCTTGCAAGCAATGTGACTAATGAGTTAGTTGCGGGATGATGCACTACGAAACGAGTAAAGAGACTTGTCGGTGACGAGATTGAACTAGGTATGATGATACCGACGATCGAATCTCGGGATCTTCGTAGAATATATAGGAACCAATATGAGCATCCAGGTTCCACTATTGGTTATTCACTGGAGATGTGTCTCGGTCATGTCTACATAGTTCTCGAACCCGTAGGGTCCACACGCTTAACATTCGATGATAATATGTATTATGAGTTATGTTATTTGATGCACCAAAGGTTGTTCGGGGTCCCGGATGAGATCACGGACATGACGATGAGTCTTGAAATGGTCGAGACATAAAGATTCATATATTGGAAGGCTACATTCAGACACCGGAATGGTTCGGGTCGTTTCGGATAAGTTTCTGAGTACCGAGGGTTACCGGAACCCCCCCGGAAGTTATTGGGCCTCATGGGCCTAATGGTGGAAGAGAGGAGGCAGGCCAAGGTGCGGCGCGCGCCCCCCTAGCCCAAACTGAATTGGACTAGGGCTAGGCCCCCCTTTCCTTCTCTTCTTCCTCTTCTTCCTTCTTCTCCTACTAGGACTAGGAAAGGAGGGAACCTACTCCTACTAGGAGTAGGACCCCCCCCCCTTGGGCGCGCCCCTTGTGTCTTGCCCTCTTCCTCCTCCGCTCCTTTATATATAGGGGAGGGGCACCCTATAGATACACAAGTTGTTCTTTAGCCGTGTGCGGTGCCCCCCTCCATCGTTTTACACCTCGATCATATTGTCGTAGTGCTTACGCGAAGCCCTGCGTCGGTAACTTCATCATCACCATCAACATGCCATTGTGCTGATGGAACTCACCGTCGTCCTCAGCTGGATCAAGAGTACGAGGGACGTCACCGAGCTGAACATGTGTCGTGCATTTGGTACTTGATCGGTTGGATCGCGAAGACGTTCGACTACATCAACCCCGTAACTAAACGCTTCCGATTTCGGTCTACGAGGGTACGTAGACACACTCTCCCCTCTCGTTGCTATGCATCTCCTAGATAGATCTTGCGTGATCGTAGGAATTTTTTTGAAATACTCCGTTCCCCAACACAAGCGAGGTCTAAGCTTGGGGGAGTTGATATGTCCGTTTTGCATCATGTTTTGTACTGTTATTTATGATGTTTTCTATGCATAATAATGCTTTTTGTGGTAATTCTAATGCATTTTCTCTCATAATATGCAAGGTACACACAAAGAGGGAGAATTTCGACAGCTGAAATTCTGGACCTGGAAAAGCTACGTCAGGCCACCTATTCTGCACAATTCCAAATGAGCTGAAAGTTTATGGGGATTTTTTATGGAATATATTAGGAATATTGGAGCCAATAAGTACCAGAGGTGGCCCACCAGGTGGGCACAACCCACCTGGGTGTGCCAGGAAGCCCAGGCGCGTCCTGGTGTGTTTTGCTCCCCTTGGCCCACCTCCGGTGCCCATATTCTAGTATACAAGTCATTTTGACCTAAAGAAAATATTGGGAGGACTTTCATGACGGAGCGCCGCCGTCTCGAGGTGGAACTTGGGCAAGAGCACTTTTGCACTCCGGTGGAGCGATTCGCTGGGGGAACTTCCCTCCCAGAGGGGGAAATCATCGTCATCATCATCATCAACAACTCTCCCATCTTGGGAAGGGCAATCTCAATCGAAATCTTCAACAACACCATCTTCTCTCAAACCATAGTTCATCTCTTGTGTTCAATCTTTATACCGAAACTAGAGATTGGTGCTTGTGGGTGACTAGTATTGTTGATTACATCTTGTAGTTGATTACTATATGGTTTATTTGGTGGAAGATTATATGTTCAGATCCATTATGCTATTTAATACCCCTCTGATCTTGAGCATGTTTATCACTTGTGAGTACTTGCTTTTGTTCTTGAGGTCACAGGAGAAATCATGTTGCAAGTAATCATGTGAACTTGATATGTGTTTGATATTTTGATAGTATGTTGTATGTTGTGATTCCCTTAGTGGTGTCATGTGAACATCGACTACATGACACTTCACCATATTTGGCCTTAGGGAATGCATTGTGGAGTAGTTATTAGATGATGGGTTATGAGAGTGATAGAAGCTTAAACCCTAGTTTATGCGCTATTCCGTAAGGGATTGATTGGATCCAAAAGTTTAATGCTACGGTCAGAATTTATTATTAATACTTTTCTCGTAGTTGCGGATGCCTGTGAGGGGGTTAATCATCAGTAGGAGGTTTTTTCAAGTAAGAACAACACCTAAGCACTGGTCCACCCACATATCAAATTATCAAAGTAGCGAACACGAGGTGAATCAACATGATGAAAGTGACTAGATGAAATTCCGGTGTACCCTCAAGGCAATTGCATCAGTGTCCTGAAAAGGACTAAGGATATGTTTCTCGTTTATGGAGGTGACAAAGAGCTCGTCGTAAATGGTTACGTCGATGCTAGCTTTGACACTAATCTGGATGACTCTAAGTCACAAACCATACACGTATTTATATTGAATGGTGGAGCTGTCAGTTGGTGCAGTTCTAAGCAGAGCATCGTGGCGGGATCTACATGTGAAGAGGAGTACATAGCTGCTTCGGAAGCAGCAAATGAAGGAGTCTGGATGAAGGAGTTCATATCCGATCTAGGTGTCATACCTAGTGCATCGGGTCCAATGAAAATATTTTGTGATAATACTGGTGCAATTGCCTTGGAAAAGGAATCCAGATTTCACAAGAGAACCAAGCACATCAAGAGACGCTTCAATTCCATCCGTGATCAAGTCAAGGAGGGAGACATAGAGATTTGCAAGATACATACATATCTAAATGTTGCAGACCCATTGACTAAACCTCTCTCACGAGCAAACCATGATCAGCACCAAGACTCCATGGGTGTTAGAATCATTACTACGTAATCTAGATTATTGACTCTAGTGCAAGTGGGAGACTGAAGGAAATATGCCCTAGAGGCAATAATAAAGTTTTTATTTATATTTCCTTATATCATGATAAATGTTTATTATTCATGCTAGAAATGTATTAACCAGAAACTTAGTGCATGTGTGAATACATAGACAAACATAATGTCCCTAGTATGCCTCTACTTGACTAGCTCGTTAATCAAAGATGGTTAAGTTTCCTGACCATAGATATGTGTTTTCATTTGATGAACGGGATCACATCATTATAGAATGATGTGATGGACAAGACCCATCCATTAGCTGAGCATCAATGATCGTTTAGTTGTATTGCTATTGCTTTCTTCATGACTTATACATGTTCCTCAGACTATGAGATTATGCAGCTCCCAAATACCGTAGGAACACCGTGTGTGATATCAAACGTCACAAGGTAACTGAGTGATTATAAAGATGCTCTACACGTGTCTCCGATGGTGTTTGTTGAGTTGTCATATATCGAAATTAGGATTTGTCACTCCGTGTTTCGGAGAGGTATCTCTGGGCCCTCTCGGTAATGCTCATCACTATAAGCCTTGCAAGCAATGTGACTAATGATTTAGTTGCGGGATGATTCATTATAGAACGAGTAAAGAGACTTGTCAGTAACGAGATTGAACTAGGTATGATGATACCGATGATCGAATCTCGGGCAAGTAACATACCCATGACAAAGGGAACAACGTATGTTGTTATGCGATTTGACCGATAAAGATCTTCGTAGAATATGTGGGAGCCAGTATGAGCATCCAGGCTCCGCTATTGGTTATTGACCGGAGATGTGTCTCGTTCATGTCTACATAGTTCTCGAACCCATAGGGTCCGCACGCTTAACGTTCGATGACGATTTGTATTATGAGTTATGTGATTTGATGATCGAAGATTTTTCGGAGCCCTGGATGAGATCACGGACATGACAAGGAGTCTCGAAATGGTTGAGACATAAAGATTGATATATTGGACAATATTATTCGGACACCGGATGAGTTCTGAGAGGTATCGGATAATTATCGGAGTGCCGGAGGGTTATCGGAACCCCCCAGGGGAACTAATTGGCCTTGATGGGCCTTAGTGGGGAGAGAGGAAGGGCCACAAGGGGCTGCCCCCCTTGGGTCCGAATTGGACTAGGAGAAGGGGGCAGCGCCCCCCTTTCCTTCCCTTCCCCCTCTCCCTTCCTTCTCCCCCCTTTCCTCTAGGTGGAATCCTACTAGGACTTGGAGTCGTAGTAGGACTCCCTCCTCCTGGCGCACCTTACAGGGTCGTCCGGCCTGCCCCTCCCCTCCTTTATATATGGGAGCAGAGGGCACCCTAGAACACACAAGTTTCTCTTAACCATGTGCGGTGCCCCCTCCATAGTTACACACCTCAGTCATATCGTTGTAGTGCTTAGGCGAAGCCCTGCGCCGGTAACTTCATCGTCACCGTCGCCACACTGTCGTGCTGACGAAACTCTCCCTCGTCCTCAACTGGATCAAAGAGATTGAGGGACGTCATCGAGCTGAATGTGTGTTGAACGCGGAGGTGTCGTACGTTAGGTACTTGGATCGGTTGGATTGCGAAGACGTTCGACTACATCAACTGCGTTACTAAACGCTTCCGCTTTCGCTCTACGAGGGTACATGGACACACTCTGCCTGCTCGTTGCTATGCATCTCCTAGATAGATCTTGTGTGATCGTAGGTAATTTTTTTGAAATACTGCGTTCCCCAACAGGAAGATTACCGAGTGGCAGTGCAGATTGGTGGAGGCAACGATGATGTAGCCATGAAGCACCTCCCCCTGATGCTCGAGGGTTCAGTAAGAGCTTGGTTGAATCAGTTGGCCCCTGGAAGTATTTTCAGTTGGGAAGAATTGGCTCGAGTGTTTATCAAAACATTTGAGGGCACCTGCAAGCGACCTGCTGGACTGACTGAATTGCAGCACTGCATTCAGAAACATAGTGAGACTTAGAGAAACTTCATCTAGAGATGGACTACTCTTCATCATACTGTGGAAAATGTGTCGGAGCACCAAGCAGTTTGCGCCTTCAAAGAGAGCGTTTGATATAGAGAGGTAAACCTGAAATTTAGTCGGTCAGGTGACATGTCTTTGGCCCGAATGATGGAAATAGCCACTCAATACGCTAACGGGAAGAGGAGGACCAACTCTGCAGTGGCAAGAACAAACCAGACGCCTAAGACACTGAAGGAGGAAATTCCAGTCGGAAGCATAAGCGCAAGGCTGAAGCTGCAAGTCCTGCTGAAGCTGCAGCTTTGAATCAAGGGAAGTTCAAGGGAAAGCCTAAAGGGCCATGGATCCCCCAAAAAGTAAAAGATCAGGCAGGAAATGATGTTCTTGATTTGCCGTGCCACATACACACCAAAAGAGATGCAAAAGGTAACTTGATTCTGCCCAAGCATAGCACTTGGCAGTGTTGACTCCTAATTCAGAGTTTCCGAGAAGGTCAGCCCACTAAGAAAGAAAAAGAATCTGATAAGGACGAGGATAAGGAGGAAGATGATGGTTACCCCAATGTCAATGCTACTTTTGTGATTTTTGTTGACATCAAGAGCAAAAGTCGACTGAAAGTTATCAATAAAGAAGTGAAAATGGTTGCTCCGACAACTACGACATATTAGAAGTGGTCAAAAACTCCCATTACATTCGATCAGTCCAATGACCCAGCACTCGTTGCTACCCCTGGGCAGCAAGCGTTGGTGGCCGACCCAGTCATTGGGGGCACCCGACTGACCAAGGTTCTGATGGATGACTGTAGTGGCTTGAACATTCTGTATGGTGAGACCCTCCGAGGGATGGGCATTCCGATGTCCAAGCTCAGTGAGAGTAATATGCGGTTTCACGGAGTCATCCCAGGAAAGAAAGCAGATTCACTCGGTCAGATAACTCTTGACGTGGTTTTCGGTGATTCAAAGAATTAACGTAAGGAAAATTCGACGTTTGAGGTGGTGGATTTTCACAATGCCTACCATGCTATTCTGGGCAGGCCTGCATATGCTCATTTCATGGCTCGACCATGTTATGTATACCTCAAGTTGAAGATTCCTGGTCCCTGAGGTGTGATCACAGTCACAGGGAATCGGCAAAGAGCAGAAGAATGCCTCCAGAAAGGCTCAAAGGTTTCCGATGAATAGATGGCGGCAGTTGAGATGGAGGAATACAACAAAAATGCAAATCCGAGTGATTTTTTACGAGCCGAGAAGCCTGCTTCAGAGTCCGCATTTCAGTTGGCCGGTGAGACAAAGCATGTTCATATTCACCCGACTGATCCCAATGCTGCTTTGACCCACATCTCAACAATGCTCGACAACAAATAGGAAGAAGCGCTCGTCCAGTTCCTCCATGAGAACTGGGACACCTTCGCATGGAAACCATCTGACATGCTAGGTGTACCCAAGGGACTGGCTGAGCGTCGTTTGTGTGTCGACCCAAAAGTGAAACCTGTCAAAGAACATCTCCGTTGGTCCACCGTGGAGAAGAGAAAGGCAATTGGCGAAGAGGCGGCTCGGCTTCTGGCAGCTAAGTTCATCCACGAGATATACCACTCCGAGTGGCTCGCCAATGTTGTCATGGTCCCTGATATGTCTGCAACGTATCTATAATTTTTTATTGTTCCATGCTATTATATTATCTGTTTTGGATATTTAATGGGCTTTAATATGCTCTTTCATATTATTTTTTGGACTAACCTATTAATCGGAGGCCTAGTGCCAGTTTCTGTTTTTTTGCCTATTTTAGAGTTTTGCAGAAAAGGAATACCAAACGGAGTCCAAACGGAATGAAACCTTTGCGATGATCTTTCTTGGGCTGAAAGCAATCCAGAAGACTTGGAGTCGAAGTCTGGAACTCCACGAGGTAGGAGGGCGCGTGTCGGTGTCAAAACCGGCGGATCTCGGGTAGGGGGTCCCGAACTATGCGTCTAAGGCGGATGGTAACAGGAGGCAGGGGACACGATGTTTACCCAGGTTCGGGCCCTGTTGATAGAGGTACTACCCTACGTCCTGCTTGATTGTTCTTGATGATATGAGTATTACAAGAGTTGATCTACCACGAGATCAGAGAGGCTAAACCCTAGAAGCTAGCCTATGGTATGATTGTATGTTGTCCTATGGACTAAAACCCTCCAGTTTATATAGACACCGGAGGGGGCTAGGGTTACACAAGGTCGGTTACAAAGGAGGAGATATACATATCCGTATTGCCTAGCTTGCCTTCCATGCCAAGTAGAGTCCCATCCGGACATGGGACGAAGTCTTCACTCTTGTATCTTCATAGTCCAACAGTCCGACCAAAGGATATAGTCCGGCTGTCCGGAGACCCCCTAATCCAGGACTCCCTCGGTAGCCCCTGAACCAGGCTTCAATGACGATGAGTCCGGCGCGCAGTGTTGTCTTCGGCATTGCAAGGTGGGTTCCTCCTCCGAATACACCATGGAAGAGTTTGAATGCAAGGACAGTGTCCGACCCTACAAAATAAGTTCCACATACCACCGTAGAGAGAATAATACTTCCACAAATCTCATCTGCTGACACGTTTTGATAGTATGACATCACTTCATGGCCTGGTTATTATTCGAACTGCTTTTCTTAACCAGCTCCTCACATATCGCGAGGCAGTTTTCTTGACGCGTCTCGTCAAAGAAGAGATCGTGTTCCCGTTATCATGGGATTCTCATCAATACGGACGTGGGTAACCCAACCGCGCCATCAATTACGGCGCCTGGGGAATAATCGGTTTTTTCCAGGCAAGTGGGGAGACTCATCGCCTCCTCCGCCCTTATAAAGGGTCAAAGATTTACTTTTTTCACCCACGCCTTCTTTCTTCTCGCTTACCCATTCCCGCACACCCGTGCTCTAGCGCCAAAGCTCGCGTTCTTCTTCTCGAACCACTCCAATCATGTCCGTAGCAGGAGGCAAGTGGATGGTCTCCTCTATCACGGATGAGAACATAAAAAAGTTACGGGAAGCCGGATACCTAGCTGCGAATATCGCGCACCGGCTGCCGAATGCGGGGCAGATTGTCCCAACACCCGAATCCCATGAGAGGGTAGTTTTCTTACCCATTTCGTCCGTGGACTAGGATTTCCTCTCCACCCGTTTGTCCGCGGGCTCTTGTTCTACTACAGGCTGGATTTTCATGATTTGGCCCCCAACTTCATCCTCAACATCTCGGCGTTTATCGTCGTGTGCGAGGCCTTCCTCCGCATCAGGCCCCACTTCGGCCTATGGATGAAAACCTTCAATGTCAAACCGAAGGTGGTGGGTGGCTAGCAAGAAGAATGCGAAGGCGCCATGGTGGGCAAGATGCCTAATGTCACCTGGCTCGAGGGTACCTACGCGGATACCATAAAGGGGCGGCAATCGGGGTGGTTCTACATCACTGAGCCGCGCGAATCCAACTGGGTGGCAGCCCCCAAATTTCGATCCGGAATCCCCACGCGGGTCACCTCCTGGAAAAAGAAGGGCCTGTCCTGGGGTTCTTCGACAGAGCTGACCAGACTCCAAACCTGCATCCAGAACATGACGAACAAGAAAATCAAGCTCGTTAGCGTGGTCCAGGTTATGCTCTTCCGCTGGATCCTTCCGTGCCAACAACGGGCATTTGTTTTGTGGGAGTTCGACTCGGCCCAGCACCAGACGTTGCGAGAGCTCTATGACACGATGCACAAGGACGTATGGAGGGTGCTGTTCAAGGGCGTCGAGAAGCCTCCCTCCCTTACCGAGGACCACCGACTCAGCGCAAAGCGCCGCGCCCATCCGGTAGGCTTTTATATCTCTCAGGGTATTTATTTGCCTTGGTTTAGTTATGTGCTGGACCTAAGCTTTCATGTCATTAACAGGACTAGATAAAGACAACGGAGCAGCTTGATTGTCCAGCCCCCCCTGCCCGAAGATCCTGCAAATGCTCTTCTAACAAAGATGCTGACTCCGGCACCTTACGAGGTGCCGGAAAAGAAGGCCAAGAAGAAGGCCGCGGGGACCTGAAAGGGTCTCCGGTGCAAGGTTCTGTCGGACTCATCATCCAATGAGTCCGACGCGCACTCCTCCCACAGAAACGAGGAGGAGGAGAAAAGTTCTCCCCCAGCCGAGGGAGACAAGAAAAGGAAGGCCGACCCATCCGGGGAGGCCGAAGGGTCCAAGAAGGGAAAGACCCTCCCTCCGGACTATGCCACGGCGACCGCCGACAGCGACAACGATTGGCTACCCAGGGACAAGCCCCTGGCGAAGTCGTAAGTGTCCGGACACCATAGTACTTCATGGTATGTTTTATTGTACTGCCTTTGCTCATGCCGAACATGATTATGTAGTCCGTCTCGAGCTCATCTCGACGTACCCTCATCGAGCGGCTCTTTGGACTCGTCGGATAGGAATAGCGGTTCTCCTCCGACGGCTTCCACCCCTCGCCCTACGGACAACGCCGAGGTGGTGTCTCAAAAGGCACTGACCCAAGGGGAGGTGATCCTAGGGGCGCCTCACGGCGACCTCCTGGACCCTGGGTACCAAGGGAGCGAGGCTCCTATGGGCTTCGAGTTCGGGCCCCAGCCGGACACTGCGCCGGAACCTTTGATGGTTCCGCACTCTGGCAGGCGGTCCCCCATTAAGGGGGCCAACCATCTGTGCCGGTGTCCTCTGTCCAACCAGAAGCACCGGACAACTTGCTGGAAGCGCTTCAGAGCGCTTCCATCGATGAAGAACACCGCACTATCATGAGTGCGGTGGTCAAGAAGGTTCAGTCCGCCAAAAACGGACTGACCGAAGCTTGCGCCAGCCTCCTAACAGGCTTTGAGGTAAGAATTCAAAATATAAAAATATTACCGCATAGATAGTAGCCCCTGATGCTCTGTTCGGCGTTCGCGAAGAAAAGCCGAATAGAGTATCAAATGATAACTCAAGAGTCTAATTAGAGTATGTCTATGTGTATGTGCAGGCTTCCCTGCTGGCCACTGCCGCATGTACTGCGGAGGTCTCTGCGCTGAAGCAGGCCCTGAAGCGGTCCAAGGACGAGCTCGGCCTTGCCAAGGGGCAGCTCGAAGAGAGCAAAGGTAAGATATACCCCACTTTATATAGTTAAAAAGAAGTTCGGTGTAAAGTAATAGGATCATCATGAATTTGTCAGGGACCACGACCGAGGTGGAGACCCTAACGAAGGCGTTGTCCACGGCCGAAGACAAAGTGGCCAAAGAACGCATTGAACGGGAGAAACAAGAAGCCCGAGTGGGCGAGGTGCAGCAAGAGCTCGAGGCTCTCGCCAAAAAGCACGAGTCCTTGGAGCTTGACTCCAAGATGCGAGAGTCCGAGCTCGCGCAGGCGCTTGAAAGCGTCCGGGGCGCCAAGGCCGAAGCCCACAAGGCCCTCCAGGAGATTGATGCGGCGAAGAAGATAGCAACGGGTAAGGCATTCAATATGCAAAGCAAGCATGTGAAGGAGACTTTCCTTTTTCTTACCCGAGTTCGGAGCTCTCCAGGAGCGTTTGCAGATCTTCCTCGTAGTTTGCTGGATGCCGCGGAGTTTTACTGGGCTGAGGAGGGGAGCTCAACGGAGAAGTTGTTCTGGTCTCAGTATACTGGGACCGAACACCCCGTGTCCTTGAGTGACCAGCTGAAGCAGTTGGTCGAACTTCACAAGGTGGACGAACAGGCCATGAGGGGCCTTATAGTCCGGATGTGGCTTAGCGAGCCCCTGTCCGGCAGCTACTTCGGTCTGGTGAGGCAGCTGGTGGAAGCCTGCCCACGGCTAGAAGTCATCAAGCGGTCCGTCTGCATCGAAGGTGCGCGCAGAGCTTTTGCCCGGGCGAAGGTGCACTGGGTGAAGCTGGACACTGTGAAGCTTGTGAAGGAGGGGCCGTCGGAGGGCAAGGAGCATCGCTGCCCCGAGAATTACTATGAGAGCGTCCTAAAGGGTTCCCGCTTAGTGGCAGATGAGTGTGCTAAGGATGTAATTTTTGAATGAACATGCCCATGTGATCCTGTAATATGAAACGAGTTCTTTTGCGCCATGCGACGCTTTCTTAATTTAAAATATTACCTTTTGTGCGGCTGTTTATAAAATTTGAGAGTTGGCCGGTCGTCGGCTTCTGCCCCCATGTAACTAGTACTGGGGTGTTCGGGGTAAATCTGAACACTCTTTACCCCAATTTTGGGTCCTTCAAGGGAGGTGCTCAATGCAACGAACCACGCAACCAGACTATAATGCTTTATCACTCTCACTTAGCCATAGAAGTCTATGATTTTAAATTTTTGGCGAAGCCCCTGGTACCAATCTCTCGCCTCGCCCGAAGCGGAAAAAGTCTTTAAGGACTTGAGACCTCTCGAATAGCGACCAGTCTCTCGCCTTATCATGACAGTCAGTTTTTGGCTTTCTCTACTGAGGTGCTCGTCCGGAAGAACCGGGACACAATCGCAGTAGTTCTCCCACCGCTACCTTAGCTGATATAGTGAAACATAAGGTACCAAAGCATGGGAGCCGGGCAACCCAACATTTGACCCAAGACATGATTCAAAGCTGATGTATATAATTCTATAAGTTCGGGGTGCCGTACTATCAAAAGTGTTCAGACTTCTTGCACCGTATTATGGGGTAAACGAGAGCCCCTGGCGTACTGACCATACCCGAGCATGCAGGTGCGGAATGTCGTAAATGGACATATAAGAGAAAGAGAAAAACTTAAATAATGCAACGACAGATTAATAATATGCATTGTTATTTGAATAATACGTCGAAGTGTACTGGTACAAGTAGTGCAATAAGAATAAAGTAGGACAATTCAAAATGTCCTATCCCAAGGCAAGCTACGCATAAATAGTGAAAAGCGGGTATATCAAGTATTACTAGAGACCAGCTGGCAGTTCCCGTGTTCATCTTAGCTTCTTGCCGCCTTGGTTGTTGCTTCCGGAATGTGTCCGGCAATCGGACTTCCAGAAAGGGCTTCCGAAGAGTTAGGCCCTGAAAGAGAAAAGGAATGTCAAAGGTATACAGCCCCTGGTGTGGTTAAGCCATAATGTGGGGCGTGTCCTGATTGTGCCCCCGCCTATGTCCATGGTATTTTCAATGCGTAGTTATGTACGCGTGGCATGAATTTCGTCACTGCACTAGGACTGGGACGGGGGCCGGATTGCTAGGCGAGCGCAGATCGCGTCAGGCGATCCTGTTGCAGATTGTTCCGGAGTTGCTTGAAGGTGTCCAGGGGCTGTAACGCCAAATGAGTGGTCTGCTTGAACAGGCTGCTTTGTGCCTCTGTTGCAAGGACGGAAGTGTGCTCTTCCGTACGGAGCGAGCGTTCTGTGTTTCCATTTACTGTTATGACCCTGCAGGGTCCTGGTATCTTGAGCTTGAGGTATGCGTAATGCGAACTGCATTGAATTTTGCAAATGCTGTCCGTCCGAGCAGTGCATGATAGCCACTGCGAAACGGGACGATGTCGAAGATTAACTCTTCACTTTGGAAGTTATCCAGTGATCCGAAGACCACTTCCAGTGTGATTGAGCATGTGCAATGGGCCTCTACACCTGGGATGACGCCTTTAAAGGTGGTTTTGCTGGGTTTGATCCTTGAGGAATCGATACCCATTTTTCGCACTGTATCCTGATAAAGCAGTTTCAAGCTGCTGCCGCCGTCTATAAGGACTCGAGTGAGGTGAAATCCGTCAATGATGGGGTCTACGACCAGTGCAGCGGATCCGCCATGAAGGATGCTGGTGGGGTGGTACCTGTGATCGAAGGTGATCGAACAAGCAGACCATGGGTTGAACTTCGGGGCGACGGGCTCCATCGCGTAGACATCCCTTAGTGCACACTTCCGCTCCCTCTTGGGAATGTGGGTTGCGTATATCATGTTCACTGTCTTCACTTGTGGGGGAAACCCCTTCTGTCCTCCTGGGTTCGGCAGCTGGGGCTCCTCCTCGTCATCGCTATGCAGCCCCTTGTCCTTGTTTTTGGCATTTAACTTGCCGGCCTGCTTGAACACCGAGCATTCTCTGTTGGTGTAATTGGCTGGCTTGTCAGGGGTGCCGTGGATTTGACACGAGCGATCCAGTATGTGATCCAGACTGGACGGAGCCGGAGTATTTCTTTCGAATGGCTTTTTCTATTGACTGAATCTAGAGCCTTTGAATCTGGCATTGACTGCCGTATCTTCGGTGTTATCACTGTTATTGCGGCGCTTTGGTCTATTACGACGCTGTCTACCATTAATGTCTTTGGTATCCGAGGTATCCAAATTCCTTGATGTGTTGTTGCTGCGAGCCAGCCAGCTGTCCTCGCCCGCGCAAAAGCGGGTCATGAGTGTTGTGAGGGCTGCCATAGATTTTGGCTTGTCCTGGCCGAGGTGGCGGGCGAGCCACTTGTCGCGGATGTTATGCTTGAATGCCGCTAGGGCTTCTGCATCCGGACAGTCTACAATTTGATTTTTCTTAGTCAGGAACCATGTCCAGAATTGTCTGGCCGATTCCCCTGGTTGCTGGGTTATGTGGCTCAAGTCATCAGCATCCGGTGGCCGCACATAAGTGCCCTGGAAGTTGTCAAGAAATGCATCTTCAAAATCTTCCCAACTGCCGACGGAATCTACTGGCAAGCTATTCAGCCAATGCCGAGCTGGTCCTTTGAGTTTTAGTGGAAGGTACTTGATGGCATGTAGATCGTCACCGCGAGCCATGTGGATGTGAAGGAGGAAATCCTCAATCCATACAGCGGGATCTGTTGTGCTGTCGTATGATTCGATATTTACTGGTTTGAAACCCTCCAGGAATTCATGATTCATAACTTCATCAGTGAAGAATAGGGGGTGTGCGGCGCCTCTGTGCTGGGCTATATCCCGCTGTAGTTTGTATGAGTCTTGTCTGCTGTATTCGGCCCGGCCGGATTTACTCTTGGTGTATCCGACGCGATGATCATCGTCCCGTGTGGGCGCACGTGTTTGTTTCCCGTATATTGACCTTGCTATTTTTGCCTTACTGTCTAAGATGTCTCGCAGGTCCTCTGTGTTGCCCCAGGCCTTAGTATCTTTGACTGAGTGGCGACGGGGTGCGGTCTGAACTTTAGGCTGAAACATCTCTCTGGCTCGGTCGCGTAGTGGCCGGTCAGCCGCATCGTACACTGGTGAATGAGGTTTCAATGCTTCCTCCTCGAGGTAGCAACCTGCATTTTGGGTAACTCTTGGACGGGCACTCGAGTTCATGCTCCTTGGCCGCAAGGACTTCGGTCCATTTGTCTGCTAGCAAGTCTTGATTAGCTTGAAGCTGTTGCTATTTCTTCTTTAGGCTATTTGCCGTGGCCAGAAACCGGTGCTTGAAGCGCTCTTGCTCGACGGGGCCCTCAGGCACGATAAACTCGTCATCATCGAGGCTCGCCTCGTCTTCGGAGAGAGGCATGTAATTGTCCTCCTCCGGTCCTCCTCCGGTTCTCCATCTGCTGCCTGCTCTGGAGGGCTAGCTTGTTCGTCCTCTAGCTCTACACCGTGCTGGAGTGGATTGTTGTTGTCTTCGGTGCTATCCGGAGTGTTATTATCTCCTGTGCCGGTATCACTGCTTTTGCTGTGGCGGGACTTAGAGCGGCGCCGCTGACGTCGGCGCTTGGGTTGCTTTTTGGAGGGGTCATCCTCCGCTGTCTCGTCGCCGTTGGCTTCTTTGGGGGTGTCCACCATATATATATCATATGATGAGGTGGCGGTCCAGTGCCCCGAGGGCGGTGGATCCTGTTCGTCTCCGGCTTCGTCATCCGTACCGTCGAAGTCTTCGGAGCCGAAGTCGAGCATGTCGGTTAAGTCGTCGACAGTGGCTACTAAGTGGGTGGTGGGTGGGCAGCGAATTTCTTCGTCGTCCGCATCCCATTCTAGCCGGACATAGTTCGGCCAAGGTTCTCCTGACAGGGAGAGATATCTTAATGAATTTAGCACATCTCCAAAAGGTGAGTGCTGAAAGATATCCGCGGAGGTGAACTCCATGATTGGCGCCCAGTCAGACTCGACAGGCACGGATATGAGCGGCTCAGAGTCCATGGCCGGAGATGAATCCAGTGGTTCGGCGACACAGCTCTCGTAAGGGGTGAAGTCAATATCTGGCTCTATCGCCACTGAGAGTGCGGCCTCCATGGCGGGGTCCATCCCTTCGCTCTTGGATGGCGTGACTTGCTTTGGATTAAAAGCCGGAGTAGTTGCGGATGCGATCTCCCGAACACTGTCCGACCGTAGAGTTACGTCTTGCTCGTCGTGACTGCGCGGCGCGTCCGACATGGGCTCGAATCCGTCAAAGATCAGGTCTCCGCGGATATTGGCTGTGTAGTTCAAGTTTCCAAATCTGACCCAATGGCCAGAGGCGTAGCTCTCAATCTGCTCCAGATGGCCAAGCGAATTGGCCCGCAGTGCAAAGCCGCCGAATATGAAGATCTGTCCAGGGAGGAAAGCCTCACCCTGGACCACATCGCTAGCGATGATCGAAGGATCCATCAAGCCTTATGGTGACGACACAGTGGAACTCTCAATGAAAGCACCAATGTCGGTGTCAAAACCGGCGGATCTTGGGTAGGGGGTCCCGAACTGTGCGTCTAAGGCGGATGGTAACAAGAGGCAGGGGACACGATGTTTACCCAGGTTCAGGCCCTCTTGATAGAGGTAATACCCTACATCCTGCTTGATTGTTCTTGATGATATGAGTATTACAAGAGTTGATCTACCACGAGATCAGAGAGGCTAAACCCTAGAAGCTAGCCTATGGTATGATTATCTGTTGTCCTACGGACTAAAACCCTCCGGTTTATATAGACACCGGAGGGGGCTAGGGTTACACAAGGTCGGTTACAAAGGAGGAGATATACATATCCATATTTCCTAGCTTGCCTTCCAGGCCAAGTAGAGTCCCATCCGGACACGGGACGAAGTCTTCAATCTTGTATCTTCATAGTCCAACAGTCCGGCCAAAGGATATAGTCCGGCTATCGGGAGACCCCCTAATCCAGGACTCCCTCAAGCGCCGCCACCCTCGTGGGCCCCTCGTAGCTCCACCGACATACTTCTTTCGCCTATATATACTCTTATTCCCTAGAAACATCAGGGAGAGCCACGAAAGCACTTTTCCACCACCGCAACCTTCTGTACCCGTCAGATCCCATCTTGGGTCCTTTTCCGGCGATTTGCCGGAGGGGAATCGATCATGGAGGGCTTCTACATCAACACCATTGCCTCTCCAATGAAGTGTGGGTAGTTTACCACAGACCTTTGGGTCCATAGTTATTACCTAGATGGCTTCTTCTCTCTCTTTGATTCTCAATACAAAGTTCTCCTCGATGTTCTTGGAGATCTATTCGATCTAATACTCTTTTGCGGTGTGTTTGCCGAGATCCGATGACTTGTGGATTTACGAACAAGATTATCTATGAATATTATTTGGTTCTTCTCTGAATTCTTATATGCATGATTTGATATCTTTGCAGGTCTCTTCGAATTATCGGTTTAGTTTGGCCTACTAGATTGATATTTCTTGCAATGGGAGAAGTGCTTAGCTTTGGATTCAATCTTGCGGTGTCCTTTCCCAGTGACAATAGGGGCAGCAAGGCACATATTGTATTGTTGCCATCAAGGATAAAAAGATGGGGTTTGTATCATATTGCTTGAGTTTATCCCTCTAAATCATGTCATCTTCCTTAATGCGTTACTTTGTTCTTATGAACTTAATACTCTAGATGCATGCTGGATAGCGGTCGATGTGTGGAGTAATAGTAGTAGATGCAGAATCGTTTCGGTCTACTTGACACAGACGTGATGCCTATATTCATGATCATTGCCTTAGATATCTTCATAACTATGCGCTTTTCTATCAATTGCTCGGTAGTAATTTGTTCACCCACCGTAATACATGCTATCTTGAGAGAAGACACTAGTGAAACCTATGGCCCCCGGGTCTCTTTCCTAATATATTACATCTCTTTTATTTACATCGCATCTCATTTCCTATTTTGCAATCTTTACTTTCCAATCTATACAATAAAAATACCAAAAAATATTTACTTTACTATCTCTATTAGATCTCACTTTTGCGAGTGACCGTGAAGGGATTGACAACCCCTTTATCGCGTTGGTTGGAAGGTTCTTGATTGTTTGTGCAGGTACTAGGTGACTTGTGCATTGTCTCCTACTGGATTGATACCTTGGTTCTCAAAACTGAGGGAAATACTTACGCTACTTTGATGCATCACCCTTTCCTCTTCAAGGGAAAACCAACGCATGCTCAATAGGTAGCAGTCCCCAAGAGAGATGATTCACTTCGTATGTGTACCGATTTAAAGCACGTCAATCAGGCCTTCCCGAAAGATCACTTCGCTCTCCATCGCATCAACCAGATCGTCCACTCAACTATGGGGTGTGAGCGTTTGTCCTTTTTGGATGCGTATACTGGGTACCATCAGATCTGACTGTTGATACATCTCCAACGTATCTATATATTTTGATTGTTCCATGCTATTATATTATCCATCTTGGATGTTCTATATGCTTTTTATATGCTTTTTCTATGATTTTTGGGACTAACCTATTAACCTAGAGCCCAGTGCCAGTTTCTGTTTTTCCTTGTTTTTGAGTTTTACAGAAAAGGAATACCAAATGGAGTCCAATTGACGTGCCAATTTTTGATGATTTTTTATGGACCAAAAGAAGCCCCATGAGTAAAATAGTTGGTCCAGAAGAGTCCCGAGCCATCCATGAGGGTGGAGGGCACGCCCTACCCCCTGGGCATGCCCCAGGCCTCGTGGACGACTTGGAGACCCCCCTGACGTGAGACCGACGCCAAAAATTCCTATAAATACAGAAACCCCCGAAAAGAAACCTAGATCGGGAGTTCCACCGCCACAAGCCTCTGTAGCCACCAAAAACCAATCGGGACTCTGTTCCGGCACCCTGCCGGAGGGGGGATCCATCACCGGTGGCCATCTTCATCATCCCGGCGCTCTCCATGACGAAGAGGGAATAGTTCACCCTCGGGGCTGAGGGTATGTACAAGTAGCTATGTGTTTGATCTCTCTCTCTCTCTCTCTCTCTCTCGTGTTCTTGATTTGGCACGATCTTGATATACCGCGAGCTTTGCTATTATAGTTGGATCTTATGATGTTTCTTCCCCTCTATCTCTTGTAATGGATTGATTTTTCGCTTTGAAGTTATCCTATCGGATTGAGTCTTTAAGGATTTGAGAATACTTGATGCATGTCTTGTATGTGCTTATCTGTGGTGACAATGGGATATTCACGTGATCCACTTGATGTATGTTTTGGTGATCAACTTCCGAGTTCTGTGACCTTGTGAACTTATGCATAGGGGTTGGCACACGTTTTCGTCTTGACTCTCCGGTAGAAACTTTGGGGCACTCTTTGAAGTTCTTTGTGTTGGTTGAATAGATGAATATGAGATTGTGTGATGCATATCGTATAACCATACCCGCGGATACTTGAGGTGACATTGGAGTATGTAGGTTACATTAGGGTTTTGGTTGATTTGTGTCTTAAGGTGTTATTTTACTACGAACTATAGGGCTGTTTGTGGCACTTATAGGCATAGCCCAATGGATTGATCGGAAAGAATAACTTTGAGGTGGTTTCATACCCTACAATAATCTGTTCGTTTTTTCTCCGCTATTAGTGACTTTGGAGTGACTCTTTGTTGCATGTTGAGGGATTGTTATATGATCCAATTATGTTAGTATTGTTGAGAGACATTGCACTAGTGAAAGTACGAACCCTAGGCCTTGTTTTGAAGCATTGCAATACCGTTTGTGCTCACTTTTGTCATTAGTTACCTTGCTGTTTTTATATTTTCATATTACAAAAACCTATATCTACCATCCATATTGCACTTGTATCACCATCTCTTTGTCGAACTAGTGCACCTATACAATTTACCATTGTATTGGGTGTGCTGGGGACACAAGAGACTCTTTTCTATTTGGTTGCAGGGTTGTTTGAGAGAGACCATCTTCATCCTATGCCTCCCACGGATTGTTAAACTCCGGTCATCCACTTGAGGGAAATTTGCTACTGTCCTACAAACCTATGCACTTGGAGGCCCAACAACATCTACAAGAAGAAGGTTGTGTAGTAGACATCAAGCTCTTTTTTGGTGCCGTTGCCGAGGAGGTTAGTGCTTGAAGGTGTATCTTTAGATCTTGCAATCAAATCTTTTAGCTTCTTGTTTTATCACTAATTTAGTTTATAAAAGAAAACTACAAAAAATGGAATTGAGGGTGTGTCATATGCTTCATATTTTTAATATCTTTCGTGAAAATGATGGAAAGGAAAATAGTTCCCAAGTGCTAGAAGAAGAATGCATTAAAATGATTGGCACTAAATCTTTGAATAATGAGCATGATTGCAATGTTGTTAGTACAAACTCTTTGAATATCTATAGTACTAATGATGATTGCACTAGTCATGATGAAAATGTCTCTTATAAGCATGTCAATTTTTGTGGAGTGCATAGAGTTTGCAAGTACACACCAAATAGGGAAGATAGATTTTGCAAGAGGCATAAGTATTTAGAAACTAAATGGTAGCAAGAAAGGCTAGATGTTTGTGCTGAAAATTTAAATTTTCTTAGCCATCCTTGTGAACTTTGCAATGAATGTGGTCATTTAAATGTCCAATGCAAATTGTTTCATGATCCAATCATGTCCAAAATTTGTGATGACTTTATTTCCCTTGCGCATCATAATGAACTTAGTTTGCTTCTAGGTTATGAAGAAATGTAACGTATAACTATGGGTACTCCAGAATTTGCCCTTGAGACAGTTTTGATTTTGATCTAGAGGAAATTTATATGTATTGTGCGGTGAATTGCATTAAAAATCCTTATATTGCCAATTACATAAAGACAAGAAAACAAATAGAAGATGAAGAGAATACTAATGAAAGGTAAGAGACTTCCCAATATCCTCCTATTCTTTCTTATGATGAATCAGGTAACCAGGAGGAGCCTTCTATTCAACCAATCTCATTAATAAGGAGGTCCAAAAATAGGATTAAACCCATACATAATGTGAAGAAGAAAAAGAAAAGAGGGAGAAGAAAAGGTAAAAAGGTATCCCTCCTAAATGATGTTGCTCCTATTACTCATTGTGATGATGATAATTGCTATACTATTGGTGCTATCCATACTATTAATGATGAGAATGATTATGCTTATGATATGAAAAGGCCCAATCTTGGGGATGCTATGTTTGATGAGAATGACATGTTTGAGAATTTATTTGCTGCAATTAATGTTTGTCCCAAGCTTGGGGATTCTATGTTTAATGAAGTGATATTTTTAGTCTCCCAAGTTTTGATGAGCAAATTTATTATGATAATAGCATGCCTCCTATTTATGATGATTATATTGATGAAAGTGGGTTTGGAAGAGTGTTAACTTTAGGAAGTAATGATCCCTCTATTTTGGAGGATGTTGAATCTTATTGTGATAATTATAAAAGTGGATTTGGAGAGGTCATGACTTTATTTAGTAATGATTCCACTATCTTGGAAGAGGTTTCAATTGATTATGATGAGAACAAAGTTGCTACTTATGATGATTATTGTGATGATACTTATTTTATAAAAATTAGTGATGATTATAATTACAAACTTGTCATGATTATGATTACCCTTTTTCTGAACATTACTCTTTTAATGTGGAAACAATTTATAGTATTCGAGTTTCATATGATACTCCCATTATTCTGAATGAGAAGAGTTTTGCTTATGTGGAGAGTAATAAAAATTCTATGCTTGTGGCTCATGAAAACAATGCTTTATGTGATAGTTATATTGTTGAATTCATTCATGATGCTACTGAAAATTATTATGAGGGAGGAATATATGCTTGTAGGAATTGCAATAATATCAAGTTTCCTCTCTATGTGCTTAAAATCTTGAAGTTATGCTTGTGTTGCTTTCCTATGCTAGTTGATTCTTGTTCCCATAAATTGTTTGCTCACAAAATCCCCGTGCATAGGAAGTGGGTTAGACTTAAATGTGCTAGTCATATTATTCATGATGCTCTCTTTATGTTTCAATTCTTACCTTTTATGTGAGCATCATTGAAATTATCATGCCTAGCTAGAAAGGCATTAAAGAAAAGCGCTTGTTGGGAGACAACCCAACACCTTTACCTACTGTTTTTGCATGTTAACATGATTATGCTACTGTATTAATCATGTTTTATAGCTTTTGTTTCAATAAAGTGCCAGTTAAGACCGTTGGGATGATCTATGGTGATAGTTGATTTGATCTTGCTGAAAAACAGAAACTTTTGCGCCCAGGAGATTAGTTTTATTTTTTAACAGAAGCACAATAAAATACTGATTTGTTTTGCAGAGGATTAATAAACAAATTTCCTAGGACTTCCTAATTTTTCAGGTTTTTTGGAGTTACAGAAGTATTCGAGAGTTACAGATTACTACAGGATGTTCTGTTTTTGATAGATCCTGTTCTCGATGCATAGTTTGCTTGTTTTCTAGTTTCTGTGGCTTATATTGCTTAATATAAATTGTAGAAATGATATGGTACAGTAGGCATCATGTGAGAAAAATTATTAATCTTGTCTTGACAGTACTGAAGTGGTGATTTATTTTCTTATACTAACGGAGCTTACGAGATTTCTGTTGAGTTTTGTGTTGTGAAGTTTTCAAGTTTTGGGTAAATATTCGATGGACTATGGAATAAGGTGTGGCAAGATCCTAAGCTTGGGTATGCCCAAGGCAACCAAAGGTAATATTCAAGGACAACCAAGAGCCTAAGCTTGGGGATGCCCCAAATGGCATCCCCTCTTTCGTCTTCGTTCATCGGTAACCTTACTTGGAGCTATATTTTTATTCACCACATGATATATGTTTTGCTTGGAGCATCATTTTATTTTATTAGGATTTTCTTGCTGTTATTTAGATTAATGTTTTTCATCTTTTAGTTCAATAAAAAGTCAAGTGTAGTCTTTACCATGCTTATTTAGCAAGTCCATATGTTGCTGTTTTAAAAACAGAAAGTTTAATGTTATGTTTTGAATATTGGTGAATATTCAGAACATGATAAAATCTTGAAATTTTTACACCATCAGTAAAAACAAATTATCTACAGTGTGGTAATTTTTCAGAATTTTTGAAGTTAAATAAGTATGATTCCTCTTGCATTCTTTACAGACTATCATGTTTAGACAGATTGCTGTTATGTTTGCATTGTTTGCATATGTTTTCCTGTTTAATGATTCTATTTGAGGATAGGAGTGTTAAATAGGCAGAGGAAATTAGTAGGCAATGTTAAATAATAATTTTGGTGATTTGCTACAGTAGATAATGATAAGGCTTAGCATGGATTTATACTAACTTATCTCATGAGTTCTTGTTGAGTTTTGTGTGGATCAAGTTTTTAAGATTTAGAGAAACCGCGATATAAAAGGAATTAAGGAGACACAAAAGCTCAAGCTTGGGGATGCCCAAGGCATCCCTAATTAATATTTCAAGAAGTCTCAAGCATGTAAGCTTGGGGATGCCCCAGTAGGCATCCCACCTTTCTTCTTTAACAACTATCGGCCAGTTTTGGTTGAGCCTAAGTTTTTGCTTCTTCACATGATATGTGTTATCCTTGCAATGTCATTTTATTTTGTTTTGCTTGCTGTTTGAATAAAGTACTTAATATCTGAAATTTTATTTATGAGAAGGAGTCTTCACATAGTTTCATAATTATTCAACTAATCATTGTGCTTCGCTTACATCTTTTGGAGTAGTTTGTCGTTTGCTCTAGTGCTTCACTTATATCTTTTTAGAGCATGGCGGTAGTTTTATTTTGAAGAAATTGTTGGACTCTCATGCTTCACTTATATCATTTTGAGAGTCTCTAGACAGCATGGTAGTTTGCTTTGGTTATGAATTTAGTCCTAATATGATGGGCATCCAAGAGGGATATAATAAAAACTCTCATATAAAGTGCATTGAATACTATGAGAAGTTTGATTCCTTATGATTGTTTTGAGATATGAAGATGGTGATATTAGAGTCATGCTAGTGAGTAGTTGTGAATTTGAGAAATGCTTGTGTTAAGTTTTGTGAGTCCCGTAGCATGCACGTATGGTGAACCGTTATGTAACGAAGTTGGAGCATGAGATATTTTTTGAATATCTTCCTTATGAGTGGCGGCCGGGCATGAGCGATGGTCTTTTCCTACCAATTTATCCTCCTAGGAGCATGCGCGTAGTTCTTTGTTTCGATAGCTAATAGACTTCTGCAATAAGTATGTGAGTTCTTTATGACTAATGTTGAGTCCATGGATTATACACACTCTCATCCTTCCACCATTGCTAGCCTCTCTTGTGCCGCGCAACTTTCACCTGTACCATATAGCCACCATTACCTTCCCCAAAACAGCCACCATACCTACCTATTATGGCATTTTCATAGCCATTCTGAGAAATATTGCCATACAACTTTCCACCGTTCCGTTTATTATTACATGATTCATCATTGTCATATTGCTTTGCATGATCATGTAGTTAACATCGTATTTGTGGCAAAGCCAGCATTCATAATGCTTTCATACATGTCACTCTTGATTCATTGCACATCCCGGTACACCGCCAGAGGCATTCATATAGAGTCATATTTTATTCTAAGTGTCGAGTTGTAATTCTTGAGTTGTAAGTAAATAAAAGTGTGATGATCATCATTATTAGAGCATTGTCCCATGTGAGGAAATAAAAAAAAGAAAGGCCAAAGAAAAAAAGAGAAGGCCAAAAAACAAAAAAAAACAAAAAATGAGAGAAAAAGAGAGAAGGGGCAATGCTACTATCCTTTTACCACACTTGTGCTTCAAAGTAGCACCATGATCTTCATGATAGAGAGTCTCCTATGTTGTCACTTTCATATACGAGTGGAAATTTTTCATTATAGAAATTGGCTTGTATATTCCAATGATGGGCTTCCTCAAAGTGCCCTAGGTCTTCGTGAGCAAGCAAGTTGGATGCACACCCACTTAGTTTACTTTTGAGCTTTCATACACTTATAGCTCTAGTGCATCCGCTGCATGGCAATCCCTACTCACTCACATTGATATCTATTGATGGGCATTTCCATAGCCCATTGATACACCTAGTTGATGTGAGACTATCTCCTTCTTTTTGTCTTCTCCACAACCACCGTCTATTCCACCTATAGTGCTATGTCCATGGCTCATGCTCATGTATTGCGTGAAAGTTGAAAAAGCTTGAGAACATCAAAAGTATGAAACAATGGCTTGACTTGTCATCGGGGTTGTGAATGATTTGAATATTTTGTGTGATGAAGATGGAGCATAGCCAGACTATATGATTTTGTAGGGATAAGCTTTCTTTGGCCATTTTATTTTGAGAAGACATAATTGCCTTGTTAGTATGCTTGAAGTATTATTATTTTTATGACAATATTAAACTTTTGTTTTGAATCTTATGGATCTGAATATTCTTGCCACAATAAAGAGAATTACATGGATAAATATGTTAGGTAGCATTCCACATCAAAAATTTTGTTTTTATCATTTACCTACTCGAGGACGAGTAGGAATTAAGCTTGGGGATGCTTGCTACGTCTCCAACGTATCTATAATTTTTAATTGTTCCATGCTATTATATTATCCATCTTGGATGTTTTATGTGCATTTATATGCTATTTTATATTATTTTTGGGACTAACCTATTAACCTAGATCCCAGTGCCAGTTTCTGTTTTTTCCTTGTTTTTGAGTTTATAAAAAAGGAATACCAAACGAAGTCCAATTGACGTGCCAATTTTTGATGATTGTTTATAGACCAAAAGAAGCCCCCCCGGAGTAAAATAGTTGGGCCAGAAGTGTCCCGAGCCATCCACAAGGGTGGGGGGCCCGCCCTACCCCCTAGGCGCGCCCCCTGCCTCGTGGACGACTTGGAGACCAACCTGACGTGATATCGACGCCAAAAATTCCTATAAATACAAAAAAACCCGAAAAGAAACCTAGATCGGGAGTTTCGCCGCCTCAAGCCTCTATAGCCACCAAAAAACATCCGGGGCCATGTTTCGGCACCCTGCCGGAGGGGGATCCATCACCGGTGGCCATCTTCATCATCTCGGCACTCTCCATGACGAGGATGGAGTAGTTCACCCTCGGAGCTCAAGGTATGTACCAGTAGCTATGTGTTTGATCTCTCTCTCTCTCTCTCTCTCGTGTACTCAATTTGGCACGATGTCACATCCCTAGTTCTGGTATGACCTAGGCTAGCCCTTCATGTTGGCATCATGTTTAAATTCCATTAAAATTTGAAATGGGGATTTGTGAAACCCTCAGAATCATTTCTGAAAATGACCCAAGTAAAAATTGCTCCAAAAGGGTCAAAGAAAATGCTCATGTTGCTCTCTGAAAATATTGGACAGAGATAAAAATCAAATCAATATTTTTATGAGCTCATAAGTATTTATTTTGGGCATTTGGAATTAATCCAGTATTTTTTTGCTTTGGATATATATTTGCCATACATATAATATATGTCCAAAAATTCTGAATTTTGGTGAGGGGCTTTCGATTAATCTCTTAGGTCCCTACAAAATTTTACAGAATTAAATAAAATGGTTTAGTTTTATTACTAAGTCAGAACAAATGTCAGAAAAATAGAAAAGAAAACAAAAGTGGAGAAAGCCTACCTGTGCTTACCTGCGGCCTGGCACTGTGCAGTCGGCCTGGCCCAGCGGCCCAACAGGCCGGCCCAGCCGACTGGCACTGCCAGTCGTCCCCTTCCTCGCGCCACAAGGACAGGGGCACGCGCTCGCCGCGCGCGAGCACACGCCGGCCACCTCCTGCTTCCCCGCTCGCCGCTGGAGGCACCCGACGACGCCACGCACTCCCTCGAACCTCTCTCACTCTCCCCCGTGCTTCCCCCCTTCTCTGGTCCCCCTCCACCTCACACCCGAGCGGAGCGCAGCGCGCCGCCGAGCACCACCGCAGCCATAGGGCACGCCTCGCCTCCCCGTGCTGTCCCCTACGTCCACCTCGACGCGTTGAAGCTCCCCTCAACGAGAGCATCGTCGGACGCCCTGTCGCCTCGCCATCGACCCGTCGTCTCTGCGCACGGCCGTGCGTCACTGCTGTTAAATCCGTCGCCGTCCGAGCCTCCCCGAGCTCGCCGAGAAGTTCTCCGTGACCGCGGTGAGCCCTCCGTCATTTCCCCACTAACCCTGCCCCCGTTTGGTCACCGTAGCCATCGCTCCCTTGCTTACTGTAGCCGTCGCCGCTCGGGCTCGTCGCCGGCGAAGCCCCGGTGACCAAATGGCCCCGCGCGTGCGTCCGTTGCACTCGCAACGACCCGTGGAGCAACGCTAGCGTGACAGCCAGCTCGTTTGCAAGCCGCAACGCTAACCCCACACTCACCGGAGCTCGGGCCGCTGCCTCGCTCGCTGCCGTTGTTGATTCCGACCACCCCAGCACCTCCCGCTGCTACCAAACGACGCGCCTCGCCACGACGCATCCGTAGAGCCCAGCCACACGAGCTCTCGTCGCCAGAGATGGCTGGACGAGGAGTGCACCGCGTTCTGATTAGCACCGGCAGCTAATCGCCGGTTAGTTGATGTGGCAGATTAGATTAGCCACTAACCCCGTGGTTAGTCTAACCGGTGACACTGACAGTGGGCCCCAGCGCCATTAATCTAAATTAGATTAGAAAAAACCCCTCCGTTTAACATTGTGACATTGACGTGTGGACCCCACACGTCAGGTTTGACCTGGTCAGCGCCGTTGACCTACTGATGCAGGCATGACGCAGTAATTGACTTTTTGGATTTAAAATAATTCAGAAATTCCAAAAAATGTTCAAAACTTCAAAAATTCATAGAAATTCAACTGTAGCTCAGATTGAAATAATCCATATATGAAAAATTATCAGAAAAATTCAATCTATCCATCTGTACCATTTTCATGCATGACAAACCATCTATACATGCTGTATATATATGAAAACACACTTATGGCATATTTAAGAGCTTATTTTGGAGTTGTATTTGAACCCTTGGTTCAAATGGACTTTAACCAAATAAATGCTAGATGCATTAACTCAAACAGCATCACATATTCATGCCATGTTCATGCATCATATCATTGCATATGCATGTGTTTTGATTCTGACACCGTTCCTTCTCGATAGGTCCTGCTCCGGAGACCGATCCAGAGTACCTGTCAGAGGAGCAGTGCCCCCTATTGATCTACCAGGCAAGCAAACCCCCTTGTTCATTCTGATACAATCCTACTCTCTTGCTCCTACTCTCATTTACTGCATTAGGACAACAATGATTCAAATGCTACTTTATGCTGCGGTAGTTGAAACCATTCCTCTGCATGACCTGTCATTGCCATAGCAAATAGTTAAAACCCACTAGCATGTGTAGGAGTTGATTGAGCCATGTTATGTTCTTGCCATGCCATGGCTGCTATTGCTTAGAGTTGTGTCAGGTCTGATTCATCGAGAATGAATTGGAGTGGTACGATATGTTCTGGTGCTGAGAGTTAAGTGTGTGAACACGATTTGGTAAAGGTAGCGGTGAGAAGCCATGTAGGAGTACGTGGTGGGTTGTCTTACTAGAGCCGTCCTTAAGCACTGAGTTCTATGTATGTTGTCCAATGACTCGATACTACCACACATTGGGTTCCGGTTACTCGACCCCTCTCGACTTATTAACCAACTTGATTTCTGTCGAGGAGTCGCAACTAGTTTCTGGTGTTTGTAGGTAGTGTTAGTAGTCTACCAAGTGCCACCCGACCAGGTGGGCTTGGGGAAGACTAGGCACAGTGGCACGGTGTACCAAGTGGCACCCGGATGGTGGACTTGGGAACCCTGCTCACATCGTTTGGGGCCGTGAGTGACACCCCGGCCGGATCTCCTTGCGGATGGAACCCGAATAGGCGATAAACCTGGATGAGAGACTTGTGTGGTTAGTCAGGTTGTGGACGAAACCCTCGCCAGGCTTCCGTTTGAAGGTTGCCGAGGTACATGACGTGTACATGGTGATAAGTGGTGAGAGTGTGTGTGAAGAAGTACACCCCTGCAGGGTTATCATGATCTATTCGAATAGCCGTGTCCTCGGTTATGGACTTCTTGGATGCTTACGTGGTACATAGACAACTTTAAGTGGATACTCTAAAATGCTCAAGACAAGTGTGAGTGCTATGGATGGCCTTCTCGTAAGGAGACGAGGATGAATCCATAGTAGTGTATTGATGTGGTGATTAGTGGACTCGTGTGCGCTGCCTCATCTCAAAGAAGTTTCTCGTTGTCGTAGAACAAGATAGCCACTGAGTCAAAGCTGGCTTGCTGCAACTAAACCCCACATTACCTTCTTGATACAAATGCATGTATGATAGGATCTGATGTAAGTCTTGCTGAGTACCTTTGTACACGTTTGCTTTATTTATGTTTTGCAGGTGAGACATCTGTCTCACTAGTAGTACCGCTTGGACTTCGACGAGTAGCTTGTTACCTCAGCTACGATCTTGTACCCTTGGGAGGGACTTGTAGATAGTCAGGCTTCTTAGCCTTTTTCTTTTGTAGTTGTCTGTACTCAGACATGTAATGCTTCCGTTGCTTGTATGCTCTGAATGATGGGTCATGTGACCCCTGTTTGTATTTAATGCTATGTGGCTCTTCTGGGCCTTTATCTATATGAGTTGCGTTAGGTTGTGATGCCATGTTGTACAACACATACATGCATGTTATGCGTACGTGTGATGTGTATTGCTATGTGTGGGATCCGACAATCTAGTTGTTTATCTTTGGCAGCCTCTCTTATGGGGAAATGTAGTCTAGTGCTTCCTTGAGCCATAGTAGACCGCTACAGCCCGGTTCACCGGAGTCCTACTAGCCCGGCACTACTGCTCAGGACACTTGACTGGCCGGCATGTGTTTCACTTTGTTCCTGTGTCTGTCCCTTCGGGGAAATGTCACATGGTGACATCCGGAGTCCTGCCTAGCCTGCTACAGCCCGGGTTCCCCGGAGTCCTGTTAGCCCAGTGCTACAGCCCGGATTCACACGCTGCTGACCGACATGCTCGATGTGAATCATGTATGCCTGTCCCCATAGGTTAGTGCCGCTTTGGGTTCACGACTAGCCATGTCGGCCTGGGTTCTCTGTCATATGGATGCTAGCGACACAATCATATATGTGAGCCAAAAGGCACAAATGGTCCCGGGCCAGGGTAAGGCGACACCCGTGGGAATACCGTGTGTGAGGCCGCAAAGTGATATGAGGTGTTACCCTCTAGATCGATGTGACTTGGAATCGGGGTCCCGACAGCTTTGCTATCAGAGCCTGACTACCTGTAGGATTTCCAAGCCAACCTGGTCGAAGTTGAGTCTAGAAATTCTTTAGCTATATAGGGGAATTGATTGTGGAAGGGAACGTAAGGCTCTTTTACTCCTTATATCTCATGCCTTCTGATCTGAGTCATCCTATCTTTCCTACGGGGTTAAGGAACTAGGCTTCCTCTTTTGTCTATCAGGATCACGTGTTACTACTCCGTAGTCTCTTAGGATTGGTTGATCTGAGTCATATCCCAGTTCGAGTATCTCCGGTGTAGCCTGTTTAGTAATATTTTTGAACCTTGAGTGATGATGTTGAGTTTGGTGCTACCCGTCTTTGCAGAATGTTTCATTTTGAGCATTCTATTGCCGTTATGCTACCGGAATTGTCCTAGGAGTTTGAGAGATACTAAATTCTTGTGCTACCTTTTGCATCCTATAGTTGATGCTGAATCCATCCTTGTTTTCCTTGGTTTCGTTCTTCAGGATGTTGCCGGTTAACCGAAGTTCTATTGCTCGTAGCCGGAACCACGGAGATGGTAGGGATGAGGATCCTCCCGATCAGTCTTTGCTGGCAGAGTTCATGTTAGAGATGGAGAGGAACAAGTGTGAGTCTAACCGCTTGCTAGCACGTATTGAGGAGAACACCTCCCATCAGCACAAAGAGTTTGTGTCCATTCATGACTTCATTGGCCTGAAACCACCTACCTTCCATCATTCCATTGAACCACTTGATGCAGATGACTGGCTCCATGGTATCACACACAAGCTGCGTTCTGCGAACGTAGCTGAAGGTGACAAGGTCACCTATGCTGCTTATCACTTGGAAGGCCCTACTAGTATTTGGTGGCAGAACTATGAGGCTATGCTTCCAGCTGGCCAGATACCCACCTGGAGAGATTTCACTGAGGCTTTTTGCGAGCATCACATCCCTCTGGCTCTCATTGACTGCAAGAGAGAAGAGTTCTGTAGTTTCACCCAGGATAAGATGGCTGTTGATGCTTACAGCAGAGAGTTCGAGAACCTCGCCCGCTATGCTACAGAAGAGGTGTCGACGGACGCCAAGAAGCAGGCTAGGTTCCGGAAGGGTATCAACCCCAAGTTGCATCGTGATCTCCACTTGCATCATTGCAATACATTCCGGGCTCTTGTGAACAAGGCCATTAATGTAGAGATAGCTCAACTCACTTACGAGGAGTCTCGTAAGCACACCCATGATTTGGGTTCTTCCTCCGGTTCTAGTTCTCAGAAGCGCCGGATTTGGGTTCCGAACTCCGCTCTTCCACCCGGTTATTAACCAAGGCCCTATTATGTGGTGCCTCACCCAGTTCAGTTACATGCTCCACCCAGGCCTATTGGTAGACCGCTTGTCAATGCGGGTCCACGTCCTACCTCGGGGACTTGCTTGACATGCGGAGAGCCAGGACACTATGCACGTGACTGCTCTCAAACCAATTATGCTCCACCCCAGCCTGAGAAGTCTGTTGGCCGTGGTAAGCCATCACGCAAGATGAACAGTGTCAAGTCAGCTCCCACTGAACGTGGATGTGTGCATCACGTCTCAGCTAAAGACGCTCATGATGATCCAGATGTCATTCTTGGTACACTCCTTGTCAATTGTCATCCAGCATCGGCTATGTTCGACACTGGAGCATCTCACTCCTTCATTTATGGAAGCTATGCTAACTTGCACAACATTTCATTTTGTGATATGCCCTCTCCACTAGTCATTCAAACTCCTGGATCCAAATGGCAAACTTCTAGTGTAAGCCATGGTAATGAAATCCTTGTTGACAGACTTGTATTCCTTGCATCACTTATAGCCCTCAAGTCTTCATATATTAACATCATCTTGGGTATGGACTGGATGAAAGCTCATTATGCCAAGATTGATTGTTACACAAGGTCTGTTCAGCTTACACACCCATCTGGCAAGATAGTTACTGTCTCCACTAGAGTTGCAAAGCGCCAACTCTATTCTCTTAATGCCAACTGTCTTCCTGACCTTGAAGATATCCCGGTAGTCCGTGACTTTCCGGATGTCTTTCCTGAGGAACTACCAGGTATTCCACCGGACAGAGATGTAGAGTTTGTCATAGATCTTATCCCAGGAACCGCCCAAATTTCTAGGAGACCCTACAAGATGGCACCCTTAGAGCTAGCTGTGCTTAAGAAACAACTCGATGAATCCTTGCAAAAGGGTTTCATCCGTCCTAGTTCTTCTCCCTGGGCTTGCCCCGTCCTCTTCGTCAAGAAGAAGGATGGTACGGACCGAATGGTTGTAGATTATCGTCCCGTTAATTTGGTCACGATAAAGAACAAGTATCCGCTCCCCAGGATCAACGCTCTGTATGATCAGCTCGCTGGATCTTCAGTCTTTTCCAAGATGGATTTGAGGTTAGGCTATCACCAAATCAAGATCAGAAATGGGGACATTCCTAAGACGACTTTTGTCACTCGTTATGGTCAGTACGAGTACACCGTCATGTCCTTTGGTCTAACCAATGCTCCAGCTACATTCTCCCGCTTGATGAACTTGATCTTCATGGAGTACTTAGATAAGTTCGTCGTGGTTTACCTCAATGATATTCTTATTTACTCGAAGAACGAGGAAGAGCACGCCGAACATCTTAGACTTGTGTTATAGAAACTCAGAGAGCACCGTCTTTATGCCAAGTTCTTCAAGTGCGAATTTTGGTTGCCAGAAGTGAACTACCTGGGCCACGTGATATCCGGTAAGGGCATTGCTATCAATCCCGAGAAAGTTCAGGCCGTTCTTGATTGGACTCCGCCTGAAACGGTTAAGCAAGTTAGGAGTTTCCTTGGTCTAGCCAGTTATTGTCGTCGCTTCGTTGAGAACTTCTCCAAAGTGGCCAAACCTCTTACGGAACTTCTCAAGAAAGATAAAAAGTTTGAGTGGTCCCCATAGTGTGAGCATAGTTTTCAGGAACTGAAAAGACGCCTGACTTCTGCTCCCATACTTGTGCCACCGGATTTCACTAAAGACTTTGTTATCTATTGCGACGCCTCATGACAGGGACTAGGTTGCATTATTATGCAAGATCGTCATGTGATTGCCTATGCATCTCGACAGTTGCATCCACATGAGGAGAATTATCCTACACATGATTTAGAGCTTGCAGCCGTAGTCTATGCACTTAAGGCATGGCGACATTACCTTCTCGGTAAACGTTGCGAGATATACACCGACCACCAGAGTCTCAAGTATATCTTCACCCAACCAGATTTGAACCTTAGGCAAAGACGTTGGTTGGAGTTGATCTCAGATTACGACTTAGGGATTACCTACACCCCAGGCAAGGGAAATGTCATGGCTGATGCGCTAAGTCGTAAGTCCTATTGCAACAATCTCATGTTGCAGCAGGGCCAACCACTTCTCCATGAGGAATTATGTAAACTTAACCTTCACATTGCTCCTCACGGATTCCTTTCTACCTTGGTGGCGAAACCTACTCTTGTGGATCATATCATAGAAGCCCAGAAGCATGATACGGGGATTACCCGGATCAAGAGAAACATTGCCAAGGGCATTGCTGGTAGTTTCTCTATAGATGATCGAGGTGTTGTTTTCTTCAGGAATCGCCTGGTGGTCCCCAAGAAGCAGCATCTTCGGCAACTAATCCTTAAGGAGGCCCATGAATCTCCTCTCACGATTCATCCCGGTAGTACTAAGATGTATCAGGACCTGCGCCAGAGGTTCTGGTGGATTAGGATGAAGAGAGAAATTGCTCAGTTTATTGCTAACTGCGATGTTTGTCGTCGCATTAAGGCAGAGCATCAAAGGCCTGTTGGCACCCTTCAACCTTTAGCTATTCCTGAATGGAAATGGGATAAAGTTGGTATGGACTTCCTCACCGGCTTTCCCAGGACCAAGAAAGGGAATAATGCTGTCTTCGTAGTCATTGATCATCTTTCCAAAGTGGCTCACTTCCTACCTGTTCGAGAGAGTATCACTGCTAGTCAGCTCGCTGACTTATATATTTCTCGAATAGTGTCACTGCATGGTGTTCCACTAGAGATCAATTCAGACCGTGGTAGTCTTTTCACTTCTCATTTCTGGGAGAGTTTCCAAACTGCCATGGGCACCCATCTTTCCTTCAGTACCGCTTTCCACCCTCAATCAAGTGGTCAGGTGGAAAGGGTCAACCAGATTCTCGAAGACATGCATAGAGCTTGTGTTATCTCATTTGGTATGGATTGGGAGAAGTGTCTTCCCTTCGCCGAGTTTGCTTATAACAATAGCTACCAATCCAGCCTCAAGAAAGCTCCTTTTGAGATTCTGTATGGACGAAGATGTCGAACACCTTTGAACTGGTCAGAAACCAGTGAAAGACAATTCTTTGGACCGGACATGATCTAGGAGGCAGAAGAGCAAGTTCACGTCATTCGTGAGAATTTGAAAACAGCCCAATCTCGTCAAAAGAGCCAGTACGACCGTCGTCATAAGGAAGTGGCTTATGAATTTGGCGACAAGGCTTACCTTCGGGTTACCCCTTTGAAGGGTACCCATCGTTTCGGTATCAAGGGCAAGTTGGCTCCTCGTTACATTGGTTCTTTTCTCATTCTCGCTAAACGAGGAGAGGTTGCCTACCAGTTGGAACTACCCCCACATCCTTCTCGAGTTCATGATGTCTTCCACGTCTCTCAACTCAGGCGTTGCTTCTCGGATCCCATCCGAGGAGTGGACCACGAAATGCTTGATCTCCAAGATAACCTCACTTATCGAGAGTACCCCGTCTGCATTATGGATCAAGCCGAGCGTGTCACTCGACGTCATAACATCAAGTTTCTCAAGGTTCAGTGGCCTCATCATTCCGCGAGAGAAGCTACCTGGGAGCATGAAGATCGTCTTCGACTTGAGTACCCCGCTTTCTTTCCGCCAACTCCTGAATCTCGGGACGAGATTCTTCCGAGTGGGTGCAAGTTGTCACATCCCTAGTTCTGGTATGACCTAGGCTAGCCCTTCATGTTTGCATCATGTTTAAATTCCATTAAAATTTGAAATGGGGATTTGTGAAACCCTCCGAATCATTTCTGAAAATGACCCAAGTAAAAATTGCTCCAAAAGGGTCCAAGAAAATGCTCATGTTGCTCTCTGAAAATATTGGACAGAGATAAAAATCAAATCAATATTTTTATTCATAAGTATTTATTTTGGGCATTTGGAATTAATCCAGTATTTATTTGCTTTGGATATATATTTGCCATATATATAATATATGTCCAAAAATTCTGAATTTTGGTGAGGGGCTTTCGATTAATCCCTTAGGTCCCTACAAAATTTGACAGAATTAAATAAAATGGTTTAGTTTTATTACTAAGTCAGAACAAATGTCAGAAAAATAGAAAAGAAAACAAAAGTGGAGAAAGCCTACCTGTGCTTACCTGCGGCCTGGTACTGTGCAGCCGGCCTGGCCCAGCGGCCCAGCAGGCCGGCCCAGCCGACTGGCACTGCCAGTCGTCCCCTTCCTCGCGCCAGGAGGACAGGGGCACGCGCTCGCCGCGCGCGAGCACACGCCGGCCACCTCCTGCTTCCCCGCTCGCCGCTGGAGGTACCCGATGACGCCACGCACTCCCCCGAACCTCTCTCACTCTCCCCCGTGCTTCCCCCCTTCTCTGGTCCTCCTCCAACTCGCACCCGAGCGGAGCACAGCGCGTCGCTGAGCACCACCGCAGCCACCGGGCACGCCTCGCCTCCCCGTGATGCCCCCTACGTCCGCCTCGACGCCTTGAAGCTCCCCCTCAACGCGAGCATTGTCGGACGCCCTGTCGCCTCGCCATCGACCCGTCGTCTCCGCGCATGGCCGTGCGTCGCCACCGTCAAATCCGTCGCCGTCCGAGCCTCCCCGAGCTCGCCGAGAAGCTCTCCGTGACCGTGGTGAGCCCTCAGTCATTTCCCCACTAACCCTGCCCCCGTTTGGTCACCATAGCTGTCGCCCCCTTGCTTACCGTAGCCGTCGCTGCTCGGGCTCGTCACCGGCGAAGCCCCGGTGACCAAATGGCCCCACGCGTGCGTTCGTTGCACTCGCAACGACCCGTGCAGCAACGCTAGCGCGACAGCCAGCTCATTTGCAAGCCGCAGCGCTAACCCCGCACCCACCCGAGCTCCGGCTGCCGCCTCGCTTGCCGACGTTGTTGATTCCGACCACCCCAGCACCTCCCGCTGCTACCAAACGACGCGCCTCACCACGACGCGTCCGTAGAGCCCAGCCATGCGAGCTCTCGTCGCTGGAGATGGCCGGACGAGGAGTGCCGCCGCATTCTGATTAGCACGGGCGGCTAATCGCCGGTTAGTTGATGTGGCAGATTAGATTAGCCACTAACCCCGTGGTTAGTCTAACCGGTGACACTGACAGTGGGCCCCAGCGCCACTAATCTAAATTAGATTAGAAAAAACCCTCCGTTTAACACTGTGACACTGACGTGTGGACCCCACACGTCAGGTTTGACCTGGTCGGCGTTGTTGACCTGCTGACGCAGGCATGACGCAGTGCTGACGCAGTAATTGACTTTCTGGATTTAAAATAATTCATAAATTCCAAAAAATGTTCAAAACTTCAAAAATTCATAGAAATTCAACCGTAGCTTAGATTGAAATAATTTATATATGAAAAATTATCAGAAAAATTCAGTCTATCCATCTGTACCATTTTCATGCATGACAAACCATCTATACATGTTGTATATATGAAAACACACTTATGGCATATTTAAGAGCTTATTTTGGAGTTGTATTTGAACCCTTGGTTCAAATGGACTTCTACCAAATAAATGCTAGATGCATTAACTCAAACAGCATCACATATTCATGCCATGTTCATGCATCATATTGTTGCATATGCATGTGTTTTGATTCTAACACCGTTCCTTCTTGATAGGTCCTGCTCCGAAGACCGATCCAGAGTACATGTCAGAGGAGCAGTGCCCGCCTATTGATCTACCAGGCAAGCAAACCCCCTTGTTCATTCCGATACAATCCTACTCTCTCGCTCCTGCTCTCATTTACTGCATTAGGACAACAACGATTCAACTAATACTTTATGCTGTGGTAGTTGAACCCATTCCTCTGCATGACCTGTCATTGCCACAGTAAATAGTTAAAACCCACTAGCATGTGTAGGAGTTGATTGAGCCATGTTATGTTCTTTCCATGCCATGCCTGCTATTGCTTAGAGTTGTGTGAGGTCTGATTCATCGGGAATGAATTGGAGTGGTACGATATGTTCTGGTGCTGAGAGTTAAGCGTGTGAACACGATTTAGTAAAGGTAGCGGTGAGAGGCCATGTAGGAGTACATGGTGCGTTGTCTCACTAGAGCCGTCCTTAAGCACTAAGTTCTATGTATGTTGTCCAATGACTCGATACTACCACACAGTGGGTTCCGGTAACTCGACCCCTCTCGACTTATTAACCAACTTGATTTCTGTCCAGGAGTCGCAACTAGTTTCTGGTGTTTGTAGGTAGTGTTAGTAGTCTACCAAGTGCCACCCGACCAGGTGGGCTTGGGGCAGACTAGGCACAGTGGCACGGTGTACCAAGTGGCACCCGGATGGTGGACTTGGGAACCCTGCTCACATCGTTTGGGGCCGTGAGCGACACCCCGGCCGGATCTCCTTGCGGATGGAACCCGAATAGGCGATAAACCTGGATGAGAGACTTGTGTGGTTAGTCAGGTCGTGGCCGAAACCCTCGCCAGGCTTCCGTTTGAAGGTTGCCGAGGTACATGACGTGTACATGGTGATAAGTGGTGAGAGTGTGTGTGAAGAAGTACACCCCTGCAGGGTTATCATGATCTATTCAAATAGCCGTGTCCTCGGTTATGGACTTCTTGGATGCTTACGTGGTACATAGACAACTTTAAGTGGATACTCTAAAATGCTCAAGACAAGTGTGAGTGCTATGGATGGCCTTCTTGTAAGGAGACGAGGATGAATCCATAGTAGTGTATTGATGTGGTGATTAGTGGACTCGTGTGCGCTGCCTCATCTCAAAGAAGTTTCTCGTTGTCGTAGAACAGGATAGCCACTGAGTCAAAGCTAGCTTGCTGCAACTAAACCCCACATTACCTTCTTGATACAAATGCATGTATGATAGGATCTGATGTAAGTCTTGCTGAGTACCTTTGTAATCACGTTTGCTTTATTTATGTTTTGCAGGTGAGACATCTGTCTCACTAGTAGTACCGCTTGGACTTCGACGAGTAGCTTGTTACCTCAGCTACGATCTTGTACCCTTGGGAGGGACTTGTAGATAGTCAGGCTTCTTAGCCTTTTTCTTTTGTAGTTGTCTGTACTCAGACATGTAATGCTTCCGTTGCTTGTATGCTCTGAATGATGGGTCATGTGACCCCTATTTGTATTTAATGCTATGTGGCTCTTCTGGGCCTTTATCTATATGAGTTGCGTTATGTTGTGATGCCATGTTGTACAGCACATACATGCATGTTATGCGTACGTGTGATGTGTATTGCTATGTGTGGGATCCGACAATCTACTTGTTTATCCTTGGCAGCTTCTCTTATGGGGAAATGTAGTCTAGTGCTTCCTTGAGCCATAGTAGTCCGCTACAGCCCGGTTCACCGGAGTCCTACTAGCCCAGCACTACTGCTCAGGACACTTGACTGGCCGGCATGTGTTTCACTTCGTTCCTGTGTCTGTCCCTTCGGGGAAGTGTCACACGGTGACATCCGGAGTCCTGCCTAGCCTGCTACAGCCCGGGTTCCCCAGAGTCCTGTTAGCCCAGTGCTACATCCCGGATTCACACGCTGCTGACCGACATGCTCGATGTGAATCATGTATGCCTGTCCCCATAGGTTAGTGCCGCTTTGGGTTCACGACTAGCCATGTCGGCCCGGGTTCTCTGTCATATGGATGCTAGCGACACAATCATATACGTGAGCCAAAAGGCGCAAACGGTCCCGGGCCAGGGTAAGGCGACACCCGTGGGAATACCATGCGTGAGGCCGCAAAGTGATATGAGGTGTTACCGGCTAGATCGATGTGAATTGGAATCGGGGTCCCGACACACGATCTTGATGTACCGCGAGCTTTGCTATTATAGTTGGATCTTATGATGTTTCTTCACCTCTATCTCTTGTAATGGATTGAGTTTTCCCTTTGAAGTTATCCTATCGGATTGAGTCTTTAAGGATTTGAGAACACTTGATGTATGTCTTGTATGTGCTTATCTGTGATAACAATGGGATATTCACGTGATCCACTTGATGTATGTTTTGGTGATCAACTTGCGAGTTTTGTTACCTTGTGAACTTATGCATAGGGGTTGGCACACGTTTTCGTCTTGACTCTCCGGTAGAATCTTTGGGGCACTCTTTGAAGTTCTTTGTGTTGGTTGAATAGATGAATCTGAGATTGTTTAATGCATATCGTATAATCATACCCGTGGATACTTGAGGTGACATTGGAGAATCTAGGTGGCATTAGGGTTTTGGTTGATTTGTGTCTTAAGGTGTTATTTTACTACGAACTCTAGGGCTGTTTGTGGCACTTATAGGAATAGCCCAATGGATTGATCGGAAACAGTAACTTTCAGGTGGTTTCATACCCTACAATAATCTCTTCGTTTGTTCTCAGATATTAGAGACTTTGGATTGACTCTTTGTTGCATGTTGAGGGATTGTTATATGATCCAATTATTTTATTATTGTTGAGAGAACTTGCACTAGTGAAAGTATGAACCCTAGGCCTTCTTTCAAAGCATTGCAATACCGTTTGTGCTCACTTTTATCATTAGCTACCTTGCTGTTTTTATATTTTTAGATTACAAAAACCTATATCTACCATCCATATTGCACTTGTATCACCATCTCTTCGCCGAACTAGTGCACCTATACAATTTACCATTGTATTGGGTGTGTTGGGGACACAAGAGACTCTTTGCTATTTGGTTGCAGGGTTGTTTGAGAGAGACCATCTTCATCCTATGCCTCCCTCGGATTGATAAACCTTAGGTCATCCACTTGAGGGAAATTTGCTACTGTCCTAAAACCTTTGCACTTGGAGGCCCAACAACGTCTACACGAAGGTTGTGTAGTAGACATCAACTTTACAGACCCGATGATATAAAAACAGCCTTCATCACCCCATTTCGGTGTTTTTGTTATGTCACCATGCCCTTTGGTCTTAAGAATGTTGGTGCCACATTCATGCACATGATTCAGAAGTGCCTGCTCACTCAAATCAGTCGGAATGTGGAAGCATACATGGATGGTATCACTCTAATAATGAAGATCATCACACTTTTATTTACTTAAAACTCGATACTTAGAACAAAATATGACTCTATGTGAATGCCTCCGACAGTGTACCGGGATGTGCAATGAATCAAGAGTGACATGTATAAAAAATTATGAATGGTGGCCTATGACGCCCCCGATTCAATCGTACACTAATCATGCACGCAAACGTGTACGATCAAGATCAGGGACTCACAGGAAGATATCATAACACAACTCTAAAACATAAATAAGTCATACAAGCATCATAATACAAGCCAGGGGCCTCGAGGGCTCGAATACAAGTGCTCGATCATAGACGAGTCAGCGGAAGCAACAATATCTGAGTACAGACATAAGTTAAACAAGTTTGCCTTAAGAAGGCTAGCACAAACTGGGATACAGATCGAAAGAGGCGCAGGCCTCCTGCCTGGGATCCTCCTAAACTACTCCTGGGCGTCGTCAGCAGCCTGCACGTAGTAGTAGGCACCTCCAGTGTAGTAGGAATCATCATCGACGGTGGCGTCTGGCTCCAGGGCTCCAGCATCTGGTTGCGACAACCAGGTAAAAGGGAAAAGGGGAAAAGAGGGAGAAAAGCAACCGTGAGTACTCATCCAAAGTACTCGCAAGCAAGGAGCTACACTACATATGCATGGGGATATGTGTAAAGGGCCATATCAGTGGACTGAACTGCAGAATGCCAGAATAAGAGGGGGATAGCTAATCCTGTCGAAGACTACGCTTCTGGCAGCCTCCGTCTTGCAGCATGTAGAAGAGAGTATATTGAAGTCCTCCAAGTAGCATCTCCAAGTAGCATCTCCAGGTAGCATCTCCAAGTAGCATCGCATAGCATAATCCTACCCGGCGATCCTCCCCTCGTCGCCCTGTGGAAAAGTGATCACTGGGTTGTCCGTGGAACTTGGAAGGGTGTGTTTTATTAAGTATCCGATTCTAGTTGTCATAAGGTCAAGGTACAACTCCAAGTCGTCCTGTTACCGAAGATCACGGCTATTCGAATAGATTAACTTCCCTGCAGGGGTGCACCAACTTACCCAGCATGCTTGATCCCATTTGGCCGGACACACTTTCCTGGGTCATGCCCGGCCGCGGAAGATCAACACGTCGCAGCCCCACCTAGGCTCAACGGAGAGGCCAGCACGCCGGTCTAAACCTAAGCGCGCAGGGGTCTGGGCCCATCGCCCTGAGCACACCTGCACGTTGCGTACGCGGCCGGAAGCAGACCTAGCCTAGTGGCGTTCCAGTCCAATCCGGCACGCGCCGCTCAGTCGCTGACGTCATGAAGTGCTTCGGCTGATACCACGACGCCGGGATACCCATAACTACTCCCGCGTAGATGGTTAGTGCATATAGGCTCGTAGCCAACTCAGATCAAATACCAAGATCTCGTTAAGCGTGTTAAGTATCCGCGAACGCCGAACAGGGCCAGGCCCACCTCTCTCCTAGGCGGTCTCAACCTGCCCTGTCGCTCCGCCACAAAGATCCACTCGTGGGTGCTCCACCAGCCGACCCGACTTTAGTCTCCACATGTATCATGTATAAAGTATATAGTATATACCCGTGATCACCTCCCGAGTGATCACGGCACGATAGTATAGCACGGCTGACGGACAAGAATGCAGGGCCACAGATGAATATACTAGCATCCTATACTAAGCATATAGGATTGAAGGTAAAGGTATCAACAGTAGTAACAAGGACAGGCTATGCATCAGGATAGGTATAACAGAAAGCAGTAACATGATACACTACTCTAATGCAAGCAGTATAGAGTAGAATGGGCGATATCTGGTGATCAAGGGGGGGGCTTGCCTGGTTGCTCTGGCAAGAGAGAGGGGTCGTCAACTCCGTAGTCGAACTGGGCAGCAGCAGCGTCGGTCTCGTAGTCTACCGGAGAGAAGAGGGGGGAAGAAACAATGAATACCATGTAAACAGATGCATATCGATGCATGACAAGACAAGTAACGATGCTAGGCATGCCCTAGCGTGGTATGAGGTGGTACCGGTTAAGGGGGGAAACATTCGGGAAAATATCCCCGGTGTTTCGTGTTTTCGGGCAGAGGAGCCGGAGGGGGAAAGTTGCGGGTTCGATAGGTTAGGGGTGTGTGGCGGACGAACGGACTGCGTATCCGGATTCGTCTTGTTGTTCTGGGCAACTTTCATGTTGGAAATATTTTAATCCGAGTTACAGATTAAAAGATATGATTTTCTAAGGATTTTATTAATTTCTGGAATTTAATTAATTATTTAATTAATTCGGAAAAAACAGGTTAATGACATCAGCATGATATCATGCTGACATCAGCAGTCAACAGAGTTGACTTGGTCAACCTGACATGTGGGTCCAGGGGGACCCACCTGTCATTCTCTATGATTAACTAAAACAGATTAATTAGCTTAATTAGTGATTAGGTTAATCTAATCAAGATTAATTACTTAATTAATTAATTAATATTTTAATTATTTTAGTTATTATTTATTTATTTATTTAATATATTCTTTTTTTATTTTTATTTTTTTTAATTCCTTTTCTTTTTTCTTTTTCTTTTTTTTCTTAAAACCGTTCTGGGGCGGGGCCCCCTAGTCAGTGGCCCGGGGGGCCTATCGGTTCGGGTGTGCGTGCGTTCGGGTTCGGGCGCAACGGGTGTGCCCCGTTCGGGTGCACGCCCAGGGGCACGCGGGCGTGGGCACGGGTGGCTACGGCGGGGCACGTCGCCGGCCAGGGATGGGCGCAGGGGCGCATCCCGCCCAGTGCGGGGCGAGGTTGCCGGCGG
>NC_057803.1:57940046-57947070 GCF_018294505.1 Triticum aestivum
TCGGGAGAGGGGGAGTGGATGCGAGTGGGGAATGGGTTAGGGTTACCGTGGTGGTGGGGGGGTATAGGCAGGGGTGGCCTGGGTCGGCCTGGTCAGCTGTGGCCAACTGGGCCACTTGGCCCAGGGGAGAGGGGGGTCTTTTCTTTTTGTTTTCTATTTCTTTTCTATTTTATTTTAAGTTCCCTTTTATTACAGTTTTATAAAAAAAACACTAGCACCTAAATTTGTATTTATAAATATACTACTGCCACCTTAATTCTCAACCGAAAATAAAATAGTTTAATATTTTATAAAATTCAATAGGCATGTATTTAATTGTTTTAACTACTGTTTTAATTATCTTAGAGTCTTTAAACACCTTATCAAAGTTTGGTTTCTCCACCATAATTACCTATGCATTATTTAGTTCACTCCGAACATTTTAGTTTTAAAGTTTGGAAACTTTTGTTGTTTGCCTATGTTTTAAATTTGAATTTGAATCGGGTTCGAATCAACGTGAGTTTAATCACAGTAATGGAGGTGACGTGGCATCATTAGCTTGGGATTACTGTAGTCTAATTATCCGGGCGTCACAATTCTCCTCCACTACAAGAAATCTCGCCCCGAGATTTAAGAGGGGAGTAAGGGGGGGGGGGGTTCTGGTTATTCTAATGGATCTTCTTGAAGAAGTTAATCCCTTTCGTTGATGCCTTCAATTCTTTATCCCAAAGCATCATGATGAAGTTGTCGTCCTTTCTTCGGGGAGCTCCATCATACTTACAAATAGGTAGGGGCAGCTCTACAATGATAGGATGTTATAAGGGAAATTCATCTGGGGTATCCCAGGAATAAACATATGAGTAGCTCTCGAGTTGAACAAATGACACACATCGAGAGCAAAGTAAGACGGTGTAATAAGAGGTTTCAAGCGGATAGGCAATCGTTCATTGCGTGAAGCAGAGTGCGAAAGGGGTTCAGAGCAACGAGAATAAGTATTGTGTCCGATACCAGAATAGATCAACAGGCAAGTGGCCCGTGAATTACATACAAAGTCAAGCATGAGGAATAACTCTGACAACAGGGTGTACAGGAGAGTCAGGTTTCGATCCTGTGGAACTGTGGGTTATGGGCCCACCATGTGGGTTAAAAGCAGGAAGGCGCTAATATTTGCACGGTCAAGATAACAAGGTATGTCAGAGGATAGCCTGTCGGTTTTGTTGTCAACAATGTCGGTACCAAGGGCGAGGGACGAAGAGAACCATTTTCCTGCTCGTTGAACGAGGCAGACCAATAGGCAAAGTTCTCGTCCATCGGCGGTTACCGGAAGTCATCAACAGTAGAAACAGGGTTACACCAAATAGGAAGGTACACCGAGGTGTTTACCTAAGCAGGGGATTACCACTGCTCGGTTAAGTAATTTACAAGTAAGTTTGAACAAAACAACGGGAAGGAAAATGTGCTTAAACACGTATATCAGGGGTATATCCTTCCCAAGGACAAGCAGAGCATGATATCCATGACAGGATATTATGTAGAAAACTCCTTAGGTAGGGGAGAGAAATTTCATTATATTACCCATACAGCGGTGTTTGGATAATTGAGCAGGAAAAATTTAACATTGGGCTTCAAATGTTCTTGTTGAAAATTGGAGTACCATAGACATGCTTCGAGATAGCATTGACATGGTCTTCAAGCACAAGGTCAGACTTTGGATATAGGAAGGATCCATTAGGAACAACTTGTAGGATAAGTCTTACAATTTCCTCAGGAAAGAATGGCTAAACTTGCTAAAAAGGATACTACAATAATAGGTCCTCCACCCAGGGGGGGTGCTAGGCATGACATCATGTTACCGGGTCATCAAAGGACCAATGTTATAACTCTTGAAAATATGTTCCAACCATCATATCTGATGGAGATTCAGATATGATGGGTGTCAGGATACCTCAGGCTCAGGATGCTTGAGAAGAAAGGTGCAACACAAATTGACGGGATGACACTGTAAGATTCTCGGGAAATGAACTAAGAAGTGATTTCCGTTAACAAGAGTTCATCATTAACCCAAGGAGAGGATGATGAGGTGGCTGATGGACTCAGCGATAATTCAACGAGGTATCCAAAAGATGGATCTCCACAATTATGCGGATAAGGGGATAACATCTGTCAGATTAAACAATAAAATGGGATATGCTTGAGGAAAACATACATAATTAAACATTGGTTGAACAGTGCGCCCGAAATACGAGTTGGGTTGCACGACCAATGTCGGAATGGTGATTCAATAATCAATAGACTAAGAATGAACGGCCAACTATTAACTTCAAAGCAATAGGGTTGCTAGAAGTGCAGGATCCAAACAGCACCGTTCACTTGTTGGTACCCCGGTTGGAATCAACACGAGGACCATGAAAGAGTGGTGATGGTGAGTAGTATCACCATACCAAGAACTCTTTAAGAGGTGGAGCAATCCTCACAACATCCTTGATACTAAAAGATGGTAATACTCCAAGGTAAGAAAGAACAAATGCTGGATAGTAGGGATCTCAAGGTATAACTCAAAAGACGAACAAGTTTGTGTTGAACGGAAGGCAAATAAGTGGTCAAAGGTAACACAAATCATCAGGTGCAAGGATGGTATTTCTCATCATGAACTCAATTGATATCCTGGAAGAGCTCATAAGGTTGATGATGATCACGACGCATTTGTCGAGAGATTTCATGAAGATGTAATCAATCAGTGATGACATCAAGTCAAAGGAATAATGAAGCGGAAGGTTATTGGAACCATGGGTAGGACACAAACTCGAAATCAAGCTTGCTGTCCAAGGACCAACGGTACGACGAGGAAGATCGATTGTAAGATTAGCTCACCGTCGAATTTTGTGCTCCGAGGAGAAGGACCCGGTAGCACAGTTAAAATTTAGCATGTTAATGATATAGCCGATCAGGCTAGGAATGATGTGATCGGGTACAAACTCGTACTTATAGAAGCTTACCGAAGGGTTGTTGAACCGTAGTGTGGACTCGGTTCAGTTATTGGTGTCTTTGAGTGTTTAGTAATTCAGAGCCCGTGAAAAATTAGAATCAGTGGGAACGTAGCACTTGATGAGGAACTCATAAGAAGTTATGCAGTTCCATGATAATCTCGAGATACCAGGGGGTAATACTCGACGACAGGTCAAAATAGAGGTTGGACTGGGGTATTGCTCTGCAGAAGACAAGTGCTTAAACTTGCACGAGAATTGGTATTTAAAGGAGAACATGGTCGGAACCACGATTGAAAAAGGCCAGATCCCAGATATAAGATGAACTTATACCAAGGGAATAATTAATTTTAAAAGAAGCTTCGATGTGAAGATCTACATCGTGTCTATGGGCATGAACACAAAGTTCAAGGTCGACTCCCACTTCTTCAATGTATAATCTTCCATTCACTTCTCGCTTTGATAAAGGCATTAGTGTTGAAAGTTTTACCTGGTGAAATACCAGATGAGTATGACTCGTGAAATCTTCCGAGTTCACACATATTAAGGAAGGCATAGGTTCAACCCATCCGGGCATCTTACGAACATATACCACAAACTTCGGGGTAATTAATACAAGCTCGAAAGTAGAGCATTGTTGGTCAAGCAGAGGATACAATGTACCAAAGGCATTATGTATCAGGGGAAAGAGCTCACATGGTGATTAATTATGAAGGACATAAAATCCAACAAAGGAACCGATGGTCCACAACGGAGCTGGTGTGGGTATCGGTACTCTATCAAAGGAAGAAGGAATGCAAGTGCGCCGGATTATAGAAACAATTGACTAACTCAATTGTCAAATGCAAAGGAATTATGATTCCCGAATCAAGGGATCAGAAGCAATGCTCTGATTAGGGGTGGATAAGTTGAATAGCCTTAGGGTACAATCCAAGACAATTCTATTGGTCGAGAACCAATTCCAGTTAAAAGAATGGCAGCTCAGCCGGAAAAGTAATTTATAAGGATCAATGATGATTGTGTGTATTCGCAAACATATTGAGTCAACAGACTCAAAATGATAATGAAAGGAATGTCAATATGACTACGAGACTTATGGGATTAACCATAATGCAAGCAAGCAAGAGTTTCAAGAGCCAAAGGCCCCAAAGGATTTTCAGAAGATTGAATATTATTTTGAAGACCTTTGCGAAACACATGAACAACTGGGGATGAGCAGATACTCGACAAGTGCGAGGATTTATTTGAAGGGGTATTCATGTGGCAAAGAACTGCTAGGCAGTAGGCACAAAGTATTCTCGGAACAATAGAGAAAACTTCGGGGTATCTTGTAATAACAAGATCAATGGGGGATGATCATATGAATGGCAAGTGTAAGTAGTTATCCATACGGATTTATCGGTGGTCATGAATAGCAAAAGTGATGGGCACAAAGTCTCGAGAGAACATCAGAGAGTATCTTCGGAATCTTCTGATGTAGCAGGCGATCCTCTGCAGTAAGGGGCTCTCCGGGTGGATGCGATCACGAGATCCTAATCTTAGAGTTAGCAAATTCATTTAACCCGAATAGAAGAGAGTTTAGAGTCCCAGATTAAAGGTCGAGGAATAAAAGATCTTATTACCACCCAATGGCGACGTCGGCCCATGGGCCGCACAGCCATGTTAGTAAAACAGTTTTCATCGCCTAGACTCAACTTCGACCAAGGAGTTGGAAAGGCGGATTCCTATAGGCAGTCGGCTCTGATACCAACTTGTGACGCCCCCGATTCAATCGTACACTAATCATGCACACAAACGTGTACGATCAAGATCGGGGACTCACGGGAAGATATCACAACACAACTCTAAAACATAAATAAGTCATACAAGCATCATAATACAAGCCAGGGGCCTCGAGGGCTCGAATACAAGTGCTCGATCATAGACGAGTCAGCGGAAGCAACAATATCTGAGTACAGACATAAGTTAAACAAGTTTGCCTTAAGAAGGCTAGCACAAACTGGGATACAGATCGAAAGAGGCGCAGGCCTCCTGCCTGGGATCCTCCTAAACTACTCCTGGGCGTCGTCAGCAGCCTGCACGTAGTAGTAGGCACCTCCAATGTAGTAGGAATCATCGTCGACGGTGGCGTCTGGCTCCAGGGCTCCAGCATCTGGTTGCGACAACCAGGTAAAAGGGAAAAGGGGGAAAAGAGGGAGAAAAGCAACCGTGAGTACTCATCCAAAGTACTCGCAAGCAAGGAGCTACACTACACATGCATGGGGATATGTGTAAAGGGTCATATCAGTGGACTGAACTGCAGAATGCCAGAATAAGAGGGGGATAGCTAATCCTGTCGAAGACTACGCTTCTGGCAGCCTCCGTCTTGCAGCATGTAGAAGGGAGTAGATTGAAGTCCTCCAAGTAGCATCTCCAAGTAGCATCTCCAGGTAGCATCTCCAAGTAGCATCGCATAGCATAATCCTACCCAGCGATCCTCCCCTCGCCGCCCTATGGAAAAGCGATCACCGGGTTGTCTGTGGAACTTGGAAGGGTGTGTTTTATTAAGTATCCGATTCTAGTTGTCATAAGGTCAAGGTACAACTCCAAGTCGTCCTGTTACCGAAGATCACGGCTATTCGAATAGATTAACTTCCCTGCAGGGGTGCACCAACTTACCCAGCACGCTTGATCCCATTTGGCCGGACACACTTTCCTGGGTCATGCCCGGCCGCGGAAGATCAACACGTCGCAGCCCCACCTAGGCTCAACGGAGAGGCCAGCACGCCGGTCTAAACCTAAGCGCGCAGGGGTCTGGGCCCATCGCCCTGAGCACACCTGCACGTTGCGTACGCGGCCGGAAGCAGACCTAGCCTAGTGGCGTTCCAGTCCAATCCGGCGCGCGCCGCTCAGTCGCTGACGTCATGAAGTGCTTCGGCTGATACCACGACGCCGGGATACCTATAACTACTCCCGCGTAGATGGTTAGTGCGTATAGGCTCGTAGCCAACTCAGATCAAATACCAAGATCTCGTTAAGCGTGTTAAGTATCCGCGAACGCCGAACAGGGCCAGGCCCACCTCTCTCCTAGGCGGTCTCAACCTGCCCTGTCGCACCGCCACAAAGATCCACTCGCGGGTGCTCCACCAGCCGACCCGACTTTAGTCTCCACATGTATCATGTATAAAGTATATAGTATATACCCGTGATCACCTCCCGAGTGATCACGGCACGATAGTATAGCACGGCTGACGGACAAGAATGCAGGGCCACAGATGAATATACTAGCATCCTATACTAAGCATATAGGATTGAAGGTAAAGGTATCAACAGTAGTAACAAGGACAGGCTATGCATCAGGATAGGTATAACGGAAAGCAGTAACATGATACACTACTCTAATGCAAGTAGTATAGAGTAGAATGGGCGATATCTGGTGATCAAGGGGGGGCTTGCCTGGTTGCTCTGGCAAGAGAGAGGGGTCGTCAACTCCGTAGTCGAACTGGGCAGCAGCAGCGTCGGTCTCGTAGTCTACCGGAGAGAAGAGGGGGGAAGAAACAATGAATACCATGTAAACAGATGCATATCGATGCATGACAAGACAAGTAACGATGCTAGGCGTGCCCTAGCGTGGTATGAGGTGGTACCGGTTAAGGGGGGAAACATTCGGGAAAATATCCCCGGTGTTTCGTGTTTTCGGGCAGAGGAGCCGGAGGGGGAAAGTTGCGAGTTCGATAGGTTAGGGGTGTGTGGCGGACGAACGGACTGCGTATCCGGATTCGTCTCGTCGTTCTGAGCAACTTTCATGTTGAAAATATTTTAATCCGAGTTACGGATTAAAAGATATGATTTTCTAAGGATTTTATTAATTTCTGGAATTTAATTAATTCGGAAAAATAGGTTAATGACATCAGCATGATGTCATGCTGACATCAGCAGTCAACGGAGTTGACTTGGTCAACCTGACATGTGGGTCCAGGGGGACCCACCTGTCATTCTCTATGATTAACTAAAACAGATTAATTAGCTTAATTAGTGATTAGGTTAATCTAATCAAGATTAATTACTTAATTATTTACTTA
>NC_057803.1:57948058-57949873 GCF_018294505.1 Triticum aestivum
GGGGAGTGGGAGCGAGTGGGGAATGGGTTAGGGTTACCGTGGTGGTGGGGGGGTATAGGCAGGGGTGGCCTGGGTCGGCCTGGTCAGCTGTGGCCAACTGGGCCACTTGGCCCAGGGGAGAGGGGGGTCTTTTCTTTTTGTTTTCTATTTCTTTTCTATTTTATTTTAAGTTCCCTTTTATTACAGTTTATAAAAAAACACTAGCACCTAAATTTGTATTTATAAATATACTACTGCCACCTTAATTCTCAACCAAAAATAAAATAGTTTAATATTTTATAAAATTCAATAGGCATGTATTTAATTGTTTTAACTACTGTTTTAATTATCTTAGAGTCTTTAAACACCTTATCAAAGTTTGGTTTCTCAACCATAATTACCTATGCATTATTTAGTTCACTCCGAACATTTTAGTTTTAAAGTTTGGAAACTTTTGTTGTTTGCCTATGTTTTAAATTTGAATTTGAATCGGGTTCGAATCAACGTGAGTTTAATCACAGTAATGGAGGTGACGTGGCATCATTAGCTTGGGATTACTGTAGTCTAATTATCCGGGTGTCACATGGCCATGCCACAAATATGATGTCAACTACATGATCATGCAAGCAATATGACTATGATAAAGCGTGTCATAATAAACGGAACGGTGGAAAGTATATCTCGGAATGGCTGTGGAAATGCCATAATAGGTAGGTATGGTGGCTATTTTGAGGAAGGTAAATGATGGGTTTATGGTACCGGTGAAAGTTGTGCGGCACAAGAGAGGCTAGCAATGGTGGAAGGGTGAGAGTTTGTATAATCCATGGACTCAACATTAGTCATAAAGAACTCACATACTTATTGCAAAAATCTACAAGTCATCAAAACCAAGCACTACACGCATGCTCCTAGGAGGATAGATTGCTAGGAAAAGACCATCGCGCGTCCCCGACCGCCACTCATAAGTAAGGCAATCAAAGAACACCTCATGCTTCAAATTTGTCACACAACGGTTACCATACATGCATGCTACGGGACTTGCAAACCTCAACACAAGTATTTATCAATTTCACAATTAATCAACTAGCACGACTCTAATGTCACCATCTTTATATCTCAAAACAATTATCAATTATCAAACTTCTCATAATGCACTCTATATGAAAGTTTTTATTATACCCATCTTGGATGCCAATCATATTAGGACTAATTTTATAACCAAAGCAAATTACCATGCTGTTCTAAAAGACTCTCAAAATAATATAAGTGAAGCATGAGTGATCAATAATTTCTATAAAATAAAACCATCACCGTGCTCTAAAAAGATACAAGTGAAGCACTAGAGCAAAATTATCTAGCTCAAAAGATATAAGTGAAGCACATAGAGTATTCTAATAAATTCCGATTCATTTGTGTCTCTCCCAAAAGGTGTGTATAGAAATCATGATTGTGGTAAACTAAAAAGCAAAGACTCAAATCATACAAGACGCTCCAAGCAAAACACATATCATGTGGTGAATAAAAATATAGCCTCAAGTAAAGTTACCGATAGACGAAAACGAAAGAGGGGATGCCTTCTGGGGCATCCCCAAGCTTAGGCTTTTGGTTGGCCTTGAATTTTACCTTGGGGTGCCTTGGGTATCCCAAAGCTTAGGCTCTTGCCACTCCTTGTTCCAAAATCCATCAAATCTTTACCCCAAAACTTGAAAACTTCACAACACAAAACTTAACAGAAAATCTCCTAAGCTCCGTTAGTATAAGAAAGCAAACCACCACTTTAATGTACTGTAATTAACTCATTCTTTATTTATATTAGTGTTAAACCTACTGTATTAC